>NC_068357.1:60326744-60538092 GCF_020536995.1 Dreissena polymorpha | reverse complement strand
TTTCTTATGGCCTTGTTCACAATCCCTATAAGTCAATTCCCCTTGTGATCCTGAATGCTTCATTTATCGATGGTTGATGTAACACTTTTTGATGGCCAACGAACGAGAACGAGAAGCGCATGGAAGCAAACGATACAGGTCTTAGGCCTGAATATTGCTGACGTTAATAATTTGTGAAAAAAAAACAAATAATGTTGGAAGCAATTAGAGAGGTGATATGGAAATTATTCATAACTTTGAACCGACAAGTTTTTTTGTCTAAGTCCAAGGCCGATAACTTCGACACAAGTCAATGGCAGCATATCTCCTCCGCACTGCGTCCTGACAGGTATTCGTGCAATTAATCAACAACGGTAAATACAAATAGTCCAATACTTCATCTAAAATGCAAAAAAAACATATGTAAACACTTTATCTACATCATAAAATGAAAACGGTTCATCACTTCATCTGTAATTATAACACGTTCAGTCCAACAGTTCATCCACATAGGCTATAAATACGCCACGGGCATACAGCATGTCTACACTGTTAGATATATTCACTTATGTCTTCATTTACAATGTAACATGTACATATTATGAGTTAATCAAAATGTTAGGTACCAATATTACCCCCCTTTAATTTAAATGTTCCATTCCATATGCCCATAACTGTATCTATAGAGTTAGATACAAACTCTTCAAAACTGCAGTCGGACTAGTCCAAGCGGTAGGTATGTTTGGGTGTGAGTGTGAGCGCGTGTTGTATACGTTTGGTGTATGACGGGAAACCACCCACACATTGCGAGGGCCCGCTGTGTTTACCGGCCACCTACAAGTCATTATTCCTGTTAGTTATGATGATGTATAAAAAAAAAGCATTGCTATTTTAGTTTACTGCCCACTGATGCAATGGCAATCATGGTTCCAATTATACCATAATGATTTATATAACATCAGGGCCATCAAACCATCATGCAAAATGTCGTAAAAATCAAATTTATAGTATATGAGGTGATGACTCTTTAATGTGCCAGTATGTTTGCAGTGAATGCCCATTTTATGTTAACAAGGTCGGGGGGAAATACCGCCATAGTATGTGAGATGACGTTTCTAAAAGATGTCACTGTTAGTGTATTTCCAGTGCATACCCATTTTATGTAGGAAAAATTGTTGTGAAACAATTTCTTAACTTCACCTCAATGACAATGTACATGTACTAGCGATCCGTATATTTAACCGGGCCGGCTAGCTCATACATTCTTAAAGACGATGGGATCCGCCGGTTCGGTGAATGAAAGCGCCAACTACAAAACAAATACACGTAGTGAGACTCCGGTAAAATCATCAGCATAATAAATCATTATTCTTATCATCACCACAATGTCCATTAGATGAGGTAATTAAACGGAGTCTTGACGTGTCTAGACCTAATCAGAGGTTATCTATAACGTTAATATTTAAACCAATTCAAGCCTAGTGGACTCTCCCATTCTTCTAAATTGGAACAATTTATTTCCAAAAATTAGGGATGTCTAGTATACTTATTTCTATATTTAGAATAATTTTCACAGAAACTCCTTAAGCAAACAGCGCAGACCATTACAGTACATGTGCACTTTTGTAGATTAAGTTCACCAGAACTTATTAACAATGTTCTTCAAAAATCCCCCCCCGAAAAAAATTAAGTTGAAAAACAAACACGATTTAATTCATTCTGATTAATCGAAAATAATTTTGAGAGCCATTAAAGATAATCACGTTGCTAGTCAATGAATCATGGTGACGATTACTAGCACATCTTTGGTATGACTTTTTTACTCGTTATTTAAGAATCCTCTATCGAAATATTGCTTTCTAGTATTCATACCATCTCCTGTTTATACCTTTTAAATCCGAGTTATAATCATTATAATATGATTAACACACATCCATTTGTAAAGATAAAACGTGCATAAAATACTAATGCTTGTAATCCCATCTTTTCACCAAAATTTTCCGTATTCAATGTTTACCTTTAAAATATAAATAATATTATAAAACGACGTATACGGTACCATATTTCATAAGAAGCAAAAATTTATTTAAGAAGAGATGGTTCAAAACATGCATGCTCCCTCACACGACTTGAAGCAGAGACAAGTGTGAGATACATTATACAACCCTTTCTCGGCGTGGATGCGGCAGATGCGGAAGTTTATCGTAGCTAAGAAAAACTGGCTTCAAACGCGTGGTATTAACCTTAGTTGTTTGCAAGTGAACAACTAAAAACAGAGCTTAGAACTAAACTAAAATAATTGATAAAACAGTCAACTAGATCAAAACAAGCATTGTTAAAAAAAGCTGAGTCGAACCAATGACATTCGATTGGACCTAAACTGAGTCGAACCCATGACACTCGATAGGACCTTAACGAAACATACGCTTATCAACTGCACCACCAGAGTCAAAATTGCGAGGTTTCTTATGTTGCGCTGTTTAGTTTTATCGGTTATTGTTATCATTATAAATTACCGACTGAGACTAGGTTAACGTTTTTATATTGGCAGACTGATATTTATTTTAAACGTTAGCAAATGATTTCGTTCATATGTCCTCGTTTTCCGTTCTTTCAATTCCAAATAATGTTGACTGATAAGCGAAAATAAACGAAGGCCAGTTAAACCGTTCATAGAATGCAATTAATTTGAAATAATAATGAATTGATTTATGTTTACAACATTTTTTCTATCTATCTACTCACTATCAGTATTCTATATCTGTTTACTGCCACAACCGCTTCTTCCGAGTATTTTATAAGCCGATATGGACACTGTCGGAGTCCGTTTCCTGGAGAAGAACCAGTACTTGATGTCTATGCGACAGAAGAGATAGGAGAACGCTCCCCGAGAAGGAATGCGAACCACGGAACTCCAGGCAATCGCTTAGGCGGACACTTCATCCACTACACCACCGCGAACTTCTTTTCAACATAACAGGGAAGGAAATAACCCGGCGTAGAACAATGAATAAATACTTTACAAATGTATCAAGTGTCAGGATTCCAATTCCAGCTCGTTTTCAATACATGTATATACCTTCAGGTGAAAAACAATCACATTTCACTAGCTGTAAACTGGCACAAACTAGATCCAATAACCACTTGGCATTGTGTACTTCATTATGCCCACTCGCTTCGTTTACACATTTTATTTTAAGATTCCGAATCATTGAGAAGTCATATAAATTACTCTTTCTATTAAAGCATTATACTCATAATCGGGTCCGCGAATAAAATAAATCACTAAACATTGAAGTCGACGACAAAGTATCATGTATACATCCGTTTTCCTATTGATCTTTACCCATCTTCAGTTAAGTGCTTAAATATTCACCATAAGGGGAAGATCACCACGATTAAAAGATTTCCGAACACCTAACAGCAGGTACCTTCCCTATCTTTAAGATCGACTGACGGGTTAACGGATACTTTTCTTTGTGTCGTCACTTTAAATATATTTCTTTAGATGTAGGCATTTAAATCTTATATACAAATTAAATTATAACATTAAAAGCACAAATTGAAAGTAATGTGATTTCTGAAAATGAATGACGACGTGTATTTCACATGTTTGTAATCAAGTTATGCATATATTTCCAATATGTCGCGCTTCACAATGAATATTGATTTCTTACTTCAAAATGTTTGATAAGAGTAGCCATCATATATTTAAATGCATTTCAGGTAGAAAATAAAACTCGGAAATCAGACTGCCCTATTTGTTGAAAGTCTCTGTTATCCTAAGTTTCCTTTATCGGGAATCAAAGTGTCTACAACGTCATGACTATCACCTATTAAAACAGGTTATATATCTTGGAATATAATACTTTCAAAATTTCAGTATATGAACAACAGTGATTACTCTACATGCTGGAATAGCAAACACTTTATTGCAATATTTTCTAAGTATTTTTATTTTGTTGAAATGAGCACTGATTATTCAGTTTATGCTGTTTTCCAATTGAAGTTTATATTATTAAAAAAATATATAATATTTTTCATTGAATTATTTCTTCACAATACAAAAGGGTGTACAATTGATCAACTCCACCATCCAGCGTGTCTCAAAACTAATATTTAGGATATACATTTAAAAAAGTAACTTATCTTTCGCGCGTGAATTTATTTTTATATGTTATCGAAGTATCGCCCATACCTAGCGTGCATTTGCACCTAGCTCCAAGTAACAGATGCAAAATAACAAGCGAAACAGTTTTTTTTTAATAATTTCCCCTTAATTTTCTTTATTTGGTATTAATTTTTATATTTTCGTTGGACAGAAGCTTGAATGAGTAAAAAATTATTGATTTATATTTTATTTTAATTTTTCACATTAAAATGTGCAATAATATTAATCATGTGTAACATATTCTTATTTGATAACCTATAAAATAACTGATTATAACATTGTCATAATAATTTCCTGTGGATTGTAACCAATCTGGTGAAGACCAAAGCGACAGAATCGTTGTTTTAGATTTATTTGATATAAAATAACAAGAGATGTTTGTAAACCATGTATGCCCCACCCTTCCTACACTAGCATGATCCTTTAGTGAACTCAATACTTTACATTTATAAAATAGAAGTGGCGCGGCAGAGGCCGACGCGTATCCCCACGCCGCATAACGAAATAAATTTGGGTACGAAATCAAATTAGGGTACGAAAACAATTTGGGTACGAAAAACAATTGGGTACGCAAAATTGTGGGTACGAAAAAAAATTGGGTTCGAAAAAAATTGTGTACGAAAAATTTTGGTTACGAAAAAAATGTGGGGGAACGGGGAAGTAGTACCCGTGGACCTCTCGATAAATTTGAAAGAGGACGGGAACCAAGCTGCCTTACTTTTATCAATGGCCTTGGGGTGGGTAATGTAGACACTGATGGTCGAGAGAGACCGTTTTGTCATAAGATGTTCAGTATTAATTTAAGTCAATTTGTGAATAAATGAAGAAGTTATGTTAAAACAAAATTTTGAGCCCCAACCCCCATGGGCCACTATCTCCTCCTACACTATTTGCACTAAAACCTTGAAACTTACACACGTGGTAGATATGAGCATATGTGCGATGGTGCACTATTTGAAATTTTGATCTGACCCCTGAGTCAAAAGTAATTATCATGTGCGTCATGTGTTGTTAGTAAAATGAGAGAGAATGTACTCATTTGACCTCATTTTACCCCATTTTACCCCATAACTTTTGACCCAGGGGTCAGATCAAAATTCCAAATAGTGCACCACCGCACATATGCTGATAGCTACCATGCGTGTAAGTTTCAAGGTTCTAGTGCTAATAGTGTAGGAGGAGATAGTGTGCAGGACAGACGGACAGACAGCGGAGATCAATACAATATCCCCACGCTTTTAAAAGCGTGGGGATAATAACCATACAAAGCAATATGCGTTTCAATAACTGGATTGTTTGACGAATCAAGTTTTTTTTTATTCATTATTATAAAAATGCCATACGTTTTATTTTTGTCATCAAACAAGTTCATAATAACATAATATACGCCATTTTCATTATTTAGAATAATACATCTTACAAACTACAATTCCTTTCAGATTTTAGTGGTTACTTGAGATAAAATGCAACGGATCATGTGGATCAACACGATAATGTTTACGTTTAATTATAGCAGGGCTCTAGATAACGGGAGAGAAGGGGTCTTTAAGTTGCAAAAATCCTATGTCGTTGTTCACTACAATCGCATTATCAAGACGATTCTTATGCGTAGCCACAAACTTAAAAATAGTAAGCAGAAAACTCTCTTTATTAGATCTTTGCTCATAGGGATCACTTCCCTTGACGCAACGGTTGCTCGAAGTGCGTTTCGCCTACTCTCACTTGTTGAATAAAAAGCAATTCGGGTAAGAAATTTAATTAAATAAAAAAACAACTGATTCTGAGAAAAAGAATGCGTGCATGAAAGGTATTAAGGAAACAGATTCCTTCTTTTTTTCAGATGTATTATTGTTTTGTCTTTTCACAGGATCTGAACCCTTAAATAAGAATATTCTGCCGTCGTATAGGTGCTTCTATTGTACAGCAATTACATACAGAACAGAGAACTATTCCGAAATTGTGGAGCATTGTATCAAGGGTCACAAGTGCTTGACTTTAAAACTATAGAGAACTATTTCTTCAAAGAGAATCAGTATTGCTGTTGTATTGTCTGCTTACTATAACAGTATTCCACAGCGAATTATGTTATATGTGGTAAATGTGTCGGGTAATCGGGAAAAGAAGTGCAATAGTCATTGAGATGATCGGTAAATTGAAGTGTCCATGAAAATTTACCATCCATAAACACGTAAATCGCGTAAATCAGAGATATAGTTTTGTGAATAACTGAAAACAACGATCATGATATGCAAATTAATAAACATCGTAGCATAAACTTTTTTCCACGACATTCATCAACAGTTCCAGTCACTATCATGGACCAGCAATTTCACAGGAACCTTCTTTTCGTCGATGATGTAATTTACAGCGTCTGGGCGACCCTGAAGCATGGTGACGTAGAAGCTCGCACAGATCCCCTGAATGGCCTGTCGGTATTCGTTCAGGCGAGACGAGTTGCTTGTCTTGCAGAAATGCGAAATATGGCACGCTGAAGTTGAATATTGAAAGCTATGAAACTATGAAATGAAAGCATTGTATTAAAGAAGCGTATATATCTCGAAACAATGTTATATTGATGAAATCGTTAAAAACAAAGAAATACATTTTCCATACACGCCTCCATTGAGATTTGAACTCACGTCTACAAAATACGGAAAAATTCATGAAATATATGTGTGTATATGTATTGCCAGGTTTGCGAGCTCCATCCGCGCATGAGGCTGCGTGTTAAGACCTGTAATGAGTAGCAGCACTCCTTTCTTTTTTGATAACTAGACTCAAGAATGTTGGGACTCATATTTGAATTACCGATCCAATTTCCAGCTATTTAGATTAGTTTTTACTGAAAGATTTCAATTTTGGTGCGGCCCTGTTTTGTGGGAGGGAAGCCAAAATTGGGAGAAACTCCATTTGCCCGGTATTGTGACCACCAACCAAACTATCATGCCTCCGGGAACGAGGATTGAACTCGGGTCGCGAATGTGAGAAGCGCTTGTACTATCCAACGGCGGTCTTAATCAATTCTTTACTATATCGTATTTATGTTAAAGATAGTGCGCATGCGTACAGAGGTACTTAATGTACATTTCATTCTTAACGACTTACTTCTTCTGATGATTTTCCGTCGCCGGGTAAGTTTCCCCGTGGAAAAAAATTGATAGTTGTACAAATAACTATATCGTAGAGCGTTTATGAAACGAGAAATGCATGTAGAGCAACATTTAATACTTCATACAATTATTTATTGAAAATTTAATACCGTGTTAACCGCTGTTATGTCCATTTAAGCTCACATCTGCAGTGGTTGTCCGCAATCAACAAAACATTGATATTAATGCATATTTATGCTGCACCTAAATGTTCGAAATAATTATTTCTATTCTATTATATTTATTAAATAATTTATACAATATGGATGCCCATAAACAATGCGTTTAGACGTTTATGAATATCGTTACGGTCAATTATCGTACCTTCCCAGCCTATTGGGTCAAGAATATCACAGTGGCCGAAGTCCTGAAGAGAACAAGCAATATGTTTAAGTTCTTGACTTCGTTTGCTTTAAATTCACATAACTTTTCTGGTACAAATGAATATAGAACTAAATTCTTTAATTAGAAAACTAGCTATGTTTCAAACTCTTTAATTAGATGTTGGTTTGATTATTCATCTTTAAAATGATGTTTTATATCCTTGTATTTTATTCATCATAATGAAGACGAACATATCTAAACCTTTATAAGTACAAAGTATGACTGCGTTGAATAACAACAAGTCAAAAATGAAACTTGAAATCGGCTGTATCTGAAACATTTAGGATGTAAACCATTTACCAGTCATATGCTGTAATATGATGTCTTTTAGTGTAACATATAAACAGCTTGCTTACCGCGACCTCCATTTTATCCTCGGGCACTTCCACAAGCTGTAGAACTTCTCAAAGCCGTACCCTTTGATATTACAGGTGGGCACACCTTCGTACGCTAGTTGGGTTGCGTACATAAGCGCAGGAATGGTGAAGTTCAAGCTCGAGGAGGCATGGGCAAGTGTGCTGAACGCTTCAAGGAAGACACTGGACTTAAAATAAAAATGACGAGTATTATATAAAATGACATGTTGTATCACATCTGTATTATGCACTGAGTATAAACATTGTACGTTTTCAATCCTTACTTCAACTAAACGTTATGGTTTGAAGCGGTTCGTCCTCTGAAAGACAGATTCAAACAGATTTGTTGTGTCTGCCAATATAGTTTTGCTAGCCTCACAAATGGATTGTAGCACCCAATGCAAAAAGCCTTGAAAAGACTTAGATATCTATACTTGTTGAAGTATTGATCTAGAGTTGTGTTTAGTTTAAGAAGGAACTTACCTGAAACGGAAATCTCCTCGATTCGATCATTCTAAGTGTGACGTCACATCCGGACGAGTGACACAGCAATCCTGTGTGGTCCCATCTCGGAACGCCAACAGTTTTGTTCGCCATGTACTTTCTTAACTGAAGGTATCAATGACACTTAATTAAATTGTTCAATTGTATCAGGGAATTCATATTACAATTGTATTGCACTTACAAAACTTACTCGCTGCTAAAAAGGGTATGCTTTTCTCAAGTCTTTCATAACATGGACACCTTTAGTGTACACAAGTATATTTCAATATGTTGATAGTAAAATTTGGAAATGTGGAATGCGAATGCTGATTGTTATATACAAATTAGCATAGCTTGAAGCTAAACACGAATGCATATAAAGCATTATAATATGTTTACTAACGCATTCAAATGTCATTCAAATATATTTTGATAGTGTACACTAATAATACTTCCAATATCCAAAATTGTAATTAATTTATAGGACTATTTACATACTGAAACATAACAACAATATTGTGAAGAAGTTTGTGTCGAGGCAAACTTTTAGCCATTTATCTTACACATTTAAGTTCACTGGAGTATTAGGCACTATTCTGCCCGAATAACCAATTGCCGACGTGTTAAATTCTTCGGTTAACATATTCATTTTCTTGAAATGAGAGATTCACTTTTTTTTATTCAACAGTTTATTCAATATACAACTCAATACTTAAACTTGCAAAATAGCGTTTTGAGGTAGAAAAATTGCATATTCGAATTCTCGAATGACTGGCTGAAGATAAACCCTTACGAAGAAATAATGTGTTTGGTTCTATTTAGATAAATTTAAAATAAACTTACAAAATCAAACTCTTTGAAGTAAATGTCTATGTCTTGCTCAAACTGGCCCGTGTTCGCAGGGAAATAGTAGTCAATACCGAACACGAACAGTCCGTGGGAGGCCAGTTTGGACAAGAATATCGAGTAGAGTTCCGTCAGTACGAGGGTGTTAAGGCCGCCCACATAATAAACAACCGCAAACTCACCCGCGCCCTGAGGGAAGAACACTGCAATGGAAGATGCATTGTTCTGTGAAAACTGGGTTTAATGAATGTGCGTAAAGTGTCGTTCCACATTAGCCATTAGTTTAAACCTATTTATTTTAGCTCGATTGCATAGAAAGTAATTCCTACTTATTTGAAAACTCTCTCGAGTCCGTTTCCTGGGCCTAGAACTAGTACTTGGTGTCTATATGGGAGATCGAAAGAACGCTCCCACAGCGGGGATCGAACCCGTGACCTCACGGTCGCTAGGCGGACACCATATCCATTACACCACGGCGACCATTAGCCATTGCAGTTCGCTGTTAATGTCTCTTCGTTAAAAGAAGTCTCCTCCTAGCGAAACTCCAGATGATTCAGGAAATGTCGTCCCTGATGAGCTTGACACTATAAACACATGCATTATGCCCAGTTTTCACAGAACGAGGCTAAATTTAAAGCAACAGCTGAGATACGAGTTTGACCTGTTTATAGTCCAGGGTGAAGTATCATGTGACTTTATGGGGTTCACATATGGATGTTTATGGATGTAAACACACCGGTAAGCGGTGCTTTTTTCAAATAACTTTTTGTAACAATTGTTCTTCTGAAGAACTGCAACTTGTGCATAAAAGACAGTTTTTGTGCGACAAATGGCAATTTGAAAAACATCAGAATTACTTTATTTAACAAGCCTGTGTTCTTGTCCAAAAATTCGATTTTTACAGTAGTCATATACACGATAATGCTGCACGCAATGTGAAATTGTGGCACCGATTTTAGACGTATTCAATGTATTCTAAAAGAATTTTACAAACATATTTCAAAAACGTTAGAGATTTGCAAATAAAGTTCTGAACGGTATGTTGTCATTCTGTCCAGCCGGCGTGTAAATCCCTGTGGACCCCGTTGATCATGCACCCTGTTGTCATCAGTGTACTTTTCTGTCAAAATCTGAGCGTTCAGGTCTCCCACCGAAAAATAAATATCTCCGAGTGTACAATGGGAGAAACAAAGATACCACTTAGTTAAAACGTAGTTATTGGCATAAAACATGAACCAGTTTTGGAATTCAAGTTTTTAAAACATTTCTAAAAGCATGATTTAGTTCATGTCCTAGAAGTTCTTAAGTATACATGTTTGTATATATTAGCCTCGCTCGCGGACGGTAGCGTTCCTAGCAGCTCAATTGGGCGTTGTCGGTTAATGTACTACTAACAAGTACCTGGTGTACTCTGGAGTATACTAAAATTTACCCCGTTTACATGCAATTCATAAATCATCAGTATAAAGCATCATCAATCAAATATTGTTGACTTCAATACACTTTATACAAATTTGCGCCGATACAGACACATTTCCTATTGTATGTTGCGTTACAAAAATTGTGTCTATGTGTCTTTTGAACCAATCTGCATATATTAATGGGGTGTTCCCAACAGTGCACATATTGTATTCATTCAGTAGGTCTCTGCTGTACAGCAGCGAATTATGTGCAATTGAGAAAAACTGAAGATAATTATGTTTATTATCCTGACTACGTGTTAAAATTTGTATTTGAGAGTTTTATCATCCGCCTGTTATCTAAACAATGTCATTAACACTAGTCTAGGCTCACGCTTCTACAAGTAAGCCAACTTGATCTGATTGCATCTCATAAGAGGCCACATTCATATGACCTTTCAATAACAAATCGTCGCCTTCATAAGCATTTAGCATGGTGATCAGTAAGGATAGCCAAACAGCCAATCTCCACGCAGAGTTGTTGTTCCATGCTCTCACATACAATCTCTGCTTTGACAAGAAAGTCCTTCCAGAAGGAATTTATGTTTTGTTTAAGTATTATTTTCTGAAAAGTAGTATTATTTTCCTTTATATTTTGCAAATAGTGTATACCTTTAGGTTCAAAATAAAAAATAATTACCTAAATTAAAAATAAAATAACAAAAGGAATATTATTGTACCATGTGGCTCGGCTATAATCATGTCATTTGTTATAACGGCAGGGATTTGATCAGGCTATGCTGGTTCCAGTCTAATCTCTGCGCGGAGGTTGCAAAACCGCTTCACATAACGCGATACTTAAAGGGGCCGTCAACCAGATTGACGAAAAAAAGAAAAGTTCTAAAATACTGCATTTTTTACAATTATTAGTTTATATTGATTAAAATATCACGACTGGTATATGACATTACTTGAAAAAAAATGTTAAGTTTAAATATTTTCAGTATATTCGGTAATAAATTTTCGCGATCTGAAATCGAAAGTACATCGCGAAAATAGGTGACATAACGATATGCACACTATATATCACGCAAGTAGATAGATCATTTTATAATAAAAAATATATACAATTCACTACACGTGCGCAATTTGCATTCCTGGGTTTACCACGTGGCGATGATGATCAATCTACTTGCGTTTTTTATAGTTAACTGATAGTTACCTGGTAGACATACTCAGTAAAATTGTACTACCGAATAAACTGAAAATATGAAAACGTTTTTCAAGTAATGTAATATACCAGTCGTGATATTTTAGTTAATATAAACTGATAATTGTAAAAAAAAACGGTATTTTAGAACATTTCTTTTTTCGTCAATCTGGTTGACGGCCCCTTTAATTGGTTGAAAATATACACTTGCAAACCACAACCTAACTTGACCTCTCAAGCGAAATCATAAGAACATGTTTGTGAACACTACCTTGGGAAACGTTAGGATGTAGTTTTAATGAAATCAAGTTACACTCAACCACGTTCGAGTATATTTAAACAAAGATGTGTGTGTGTGTGTGTGTGTGTGTTTGTGTCAGTACCAACGTTAAGTTTATAACAACATTTTTCTTACATGTATGAGCCTTGTTCTGGGAGAACTGGCCTTCATGCGTGGGCGTAAATTGTGCAGTTCGTACAGGCTAATCAGTGACGACACTTTAAGCCTAAACTGAATTTTGGTTAGAAGAGACTACCTTTATAAGAAAAATACTATAAAAGCAGAAAGGATTGTCCCTGATTATTTTGTGGGAACTGCACGGGCTAATATGATATGACACTTTACGCACATGTATTAAGTCCGGTTTTCTCACAACGAGACAGGTACCTTGAACATGTTTAGGACTTGTATCTGTTGTTACGGTGATGTCTAACTTTGCCACTTCTAATGGTCCGTCCGCGTATGGCGACCCCTCGTCTATAAATATTCCTTGCGAACCTACGATAATAGGAAATATATTAACAAAAACCCTGTCTATATACATGCCTTCCGAAAATAGGATATATACGAACATAAGCCTTGTCTATAAATATGCAATCCGTACTTCGTAGCCAAACCTAGAATATATGCGAATATCAGACCTTCGTGGAGAAACCTAGGATAACTGCAAACATAATTCCTTCGTGGTCAAATCTAGTATGTATGAAAACATAAGCCATTCATGCCAAAACCTCGGATATATGCGAACATAAACCCTTCGAGGCAAAATCTTGGATATATGCACACATAAGCCATTCGTGGCAAAACCTATGATATATGCAAACATAACCCCTTCGTGGCCAAACCTAGTATGTGTGCAAACATAAGCTATTCGTGCCAAAACCTTGGATATATACGTACATAAACCCTTCGTGGCAAAACCTAGGATATATGCGAATCTAGCCCATCGTGGTAAAACCTAGGATATATGCGAACATAACCCCTTCGTGATTAAACCTAGTATGTATGCACACAATGGTGTATGCGAACACAAGCTCTTCGTGGCCCTTGTTTTGCCCCATCATCATCATCATCATCATCACCATCACCATCACCATCATCATCATCATCATCATCATCATCATCATCATCATCATCATCATCATCATCATCATCATCATCATCATCATCATCATCATCATCATCATCATCATCATCATCATCATCATCATCATCATCATCATCATCGTCATCATCATCATCATCATCAACATCATCATCAGCATCATCATCAGCAGCAGAAGCAGCCGCTACATGATAACATAAATCAGTATCAACATTATTGATAAGTATTTTTAGTGGTAAACGAAGTGGAAGATGTTAAGTTTGTTGTATAAAAACTTGATGACAACATACTATTAGTTGATTTATGATGTATGCAATAATAAATTCATATTATTTATGGTTAAGTAGACTTATCGAATTCTACATATACCGTTACCGCGACATGCGTTAGTTAAATACAATTTCTTACCTTTGCTTAAAATAATGGCGAAGAGTATTGCAAACCCGTTCATGTTGTAATATTTACTACACTTTCATACATATGATAACAATTTTGTATCGTTTATCAACACATTCAGGCGTTAAATAATTGATATAAAGCCTTAGATAACACTTTCATATTGTACAAAATAGGTTACATTATTGTATCCGAAATAAAAGATAAATACAGATGCAGGGGATAGCGGGTATGGGGGAAAGGAAATATATTACAAGAGTCAAGAGTAAAGAAAGTTTAATATTGAGCAAGGAGAGAGAGGAAGGGGAATGACGAATTGGCCAGATACAGTTGTTGTTCGTGTTTTATTTTGTTTAATCATTACATTGACATTTGAATGTGACTCACAAGGCGGATACTGTTACCGTTTATTTTGTTATTAAGCTTTCATAAATAATACTTTATTTGTCTTTCTTCAAACAAATATAAAAAGTTAAAACAAAACAATTATTTTCTAATTAAATTCTTGTTTTCCATGTGTGTGTCTTCAATTCTGGTGTGTGCACACATATAATTTAATATACTTCAACCTGCGATTACGATATCAATAAATAAAGCATGATGGGGGGAAATTATTATCCTGTGTTTAAAAAGCCTAACCCATTTCAGTACATTTATGAGCGTAAGCGAATTTAGCATTTTGTTCTCGATCAGTATATTTCGAAAACCAATTTACATAACGTATATGAATTTACCATACACTTAACCGACGTTTGTTTTGTATAAACTGGTATGCCATTTATAATTACTTTAAGGAACCTACTTTAAACAGTCATACATTTTACGAATGTTAATGATTGTCACTTTTTAATTATAAAAATAAGTTCATTTGACATGATATCAAAATCGTCTTATTCAAAATAAATAAATACACATTCACTTTTTTTTCAAATACGCATTAGGCTTGCTACATTGAGCACATGTTATTCCACAAAAGAAATCATGGATACTGTGGCTTGTTTGCAAAAGAAAATACGATGATCGTGCGAATACTTTGTTTTAAACGCGCGTCAGATGTGCAAACACATTCTGAATGTTTGGAGATCTCAAGATTCACGCACAGAGGTCTTGCGAGTCGCGTTGAACATTAGCATGCGTGCGTCACTCTTGACGTTCCCGCGCAACAACCGCACTATGACTAAACGTACATTTTCATTAACTGGATGCGTTTGTCTTGCGAACACAAACCCGTGGAACTGCTTTGCGGTCTGCGTCAGACGAACTTGATTTGATTGTAAAAAAGGTTTAACCGAAGCTGCTTATAATAAAAAAATACGTAATTTAAAACCATGACTGGCGGTTTATGCATATCTAAGTACAATGGCGTTGTTTATAAAGCATAAGAAATTACAAGTTCAGAAAAGCTTTTCAATACAGGTCCAATGCCCATAACACAGTTTGCCCAATACGGGAACCTAGGAATACTGATATTAACCATCATGGGATCATATTGCAAATAACACTTCTGTTAAGATCGCTAATCGATGTTTGTATTTTTGTATTTTGTACATGTGTAGCCCATCTTACTTTCTAAGACACATTTCTGCGATTCTTTGCTAAATTATTTGAATGTGTATGCTACTGTAACTGCGAAGGTGCGTTCAGTATATTTGGAAATAAGTGTGTGTGACTATGACCTATTCAAACGTTTAATAAAACTGCCGAATGTGTAATGGATTTGAGTTTCATAAACGTTTTGTTTAGAAATCCAAGCATAATCATGTAATTAGCTGTTGTAATATTGATAATATTCTGAATGTTTTGATATTTAATAACGAAGTATTTATTGCTTGTTTTTGTGTATTTAAACATGGAACACACATGTTTTTATTTCTAAGAGCACAAAAATAGTCAAGCGGATGCGATAATTATATAAAAGTATAAACCCTTCCAAAGTCAGAAGGATATTTGATAGCTAAAATAGAACTCTAGTATAGATAGCCATATGCATAGTTTAAATGTTTAACTCTAGATTTGATATAGATTTACTGTTTATTCATATACATTCAAATGTAATTATCTTATTCAAGGCAACGATTTGTGTTTGAAATCCCCACCAGAAAACCTTTCCGTACATTTTTTCTGCGATGCAGTTGCAGTACCCATTCGACGATATTTTATTTAAACATTTTATATGTCATCTGCATATGAAGTGCTACAGAGTAAAAACAACACAATTATACCAAACCGTTTTCGTTAAGTTGCTTTTTTAATATAAACCTTTAACATACTGGTTCTATGTATCATCGTAAAACTGAAGTAGTTGGATTTATACGATTTGTATAAATTATTTTCTTAATATACGTCATAAATGTGTTTGTACTTTTCTTTTGTTTTGTTAAAAGAGCGAATTCCTGTTTTCCAAGTACAATGCCCTTTTTACTTAATGCCTCGTTTTTGGCCTGGGGCGAAGCCCTAAGGCCACAGTAATGATACAAATTTCTGAGACAGTCAGAATTGGCTGGCTGCCAAAACAACCACGAATGAATGAATTCCTAAAAGTGTGATTTACCACTTGGCGGTCATTCATGCGCAATCAAAGAAGAGGGACCTATACAACAAATAGGTCCCTGCAAAGAAGTTCTCAATAACCGGCATTGTAAATACAAAACATCACTATATAACATGACAGTGTCATAAAACGTGTAAAAATATTATTGAAGCCAAAGTGCTAAGCATTGGGTACAACATAGTTTTTATTATTGTTTGCATATTCATGCGAGAAAAAGTTCCTCACTTGACGGTCTAGGTCGAAAAAATACGAGTGTCTACGGAGACATTAAGAATAATTTTTTCTGACACATTTTTTTAAGGTATTAGCACCCTAATGGACTTCGTGCAATATAGCCTTCTTTCGTATATATATATGTCACTCCGAACGTAATCCGGGAATGTGCGGAAAACTACGAATATTCTATAAATACGCTATGAAATACTAAATGTAGGATCCCCTAAATACAATAACAACAAATATGGCCGACATTGTACCTCACAGTTTGGGTCGTTTAAAGAAAAAGCAATTTGCTATATTGAAAGGAAAGATTAATAAAAGTGTTATTATTGTTCATATTAATGTGACTGGAGTTAATGATAAACGTCAACTAATGCATGGCAGTGTTGATATTTATGAATAAAACGATTCCTGTAAATACGGATGTCAAACGCTTGAAAATTTTGACCACTGTGAAGAATAACGTTTAGAACCCGTGTCACTTACAAAATTTAATATTGTTGGTGAGCAGTAAAAGGGGATATATGGATTTATGCTTGTGTGATGACTGTAGCCAAGTGAACGGGTTATCGTACGGCAAACCCATCACGTAAAGAAGAGTATTCAACTTTACAAGAAAGGAATGCCTTGTTTTGCTATCAACACAAAGCTCGGAACAGGAAGGTATATGGATTATGCAATATTTTTTTTCAAGTATAACAGTTTCATTATTCATAATTGGAGTAAAGAAGATTTTGAAAGGAAAAGTGCACCCTGTCAGTGATTTTTACCACATAATCAGGCTCATATTTGCATTTTGAAAAATAAAATATGCCATGTAAGGAAAAAGTTGTGTTGTAAATGCATGGAAATCAAGGACAACATATTTTAATTTTATGACCAAGTAATGATGTTTTCCTCAAACAAACAACAAAAAAGTATATTATGTCCCAAATACTAAAATTACTTTTCTGCAAATGATATGCCAATGACTGCTACTTGTGTGATCACCTAAATTATGTATTATGATTATTCATATTAAAATGCTGCATATTTATTATCTTTTAAGCAATGATCAACAACATTGGTGGTCCAGGAACGGTTAATTACTTTTTGTCAACACTGTATGTTCCAATGATCAATTGAACTTAAAGAAAATAGAAATACGTGCGGGAAGGACGTACGTTCATCAAGTTTCAACTATCTCCTTTATAGCAAACAGGCTTATAAGATGGAAACGAAGTAGGTATTTCACTGATTTATGTGATTGTTAATGTAGAACCAATGTTTCAAGTAATAAATAACATGTAACGTTAATAGTCAGTTTCATATCAAGTAGTGATAATACATGTATTTGGTATTAACATTTGGATGAAGAATGTATATATGTGGTGTTAACACTTACTTATTAATCCAGTTTAAAAGGGTGTATCATATAAAATACTAGTAATGACATGCTATGTCGTGAATGTCTGAATAAATAAAAACGATGACGCATATCATAATGGATTATGTCACACTTCTCATGAAACACTTATGTCAGTTCTTACTCCTATACAAGTGCTTGTGAATTTGACATCTGTATATGATTGTTTTGTTAAATAACATGAAGCAAATGTTGTTAATTTATAGAAACAACTTTGAGAAGGCTTATTGAAGCCAAATTAATAAGAAAAGACCATATATTTTTATCTTAATAAATAAAAATGGTTAAAATGATTCATACACAATTTGCAACTATGCATAGTTTTCTTCGACTGAAACTTATTGAAGTTCTTATGAACCTGCCTGAATTTAACTACATGTACTAGTCGAATATCAACTTCAAAGGAAGGATGGTGTTATCTGTTCAGTGATACAGTGTATGCTGATTGCCTGTGCAAAAGGAAAATGAAACCAGACAGATTATGGACTCAAATTCAACCCGTAAAAAAGCTAGGAACTTGCAGTCACTGAGTGTTCTTGTTTACAGTCGTGTGTTCAATGCTGCAACAACATACATATTATAGCTGGCTCTGGACTCAACCTTATGCTTCTTAAAATGATCTTTGATTGTAAAGCGGGAACTTTTCGTTTTCACTGGTGACCCTCATTTTTAGCTGCTTATTATTTTAAAGCCTGTTATATATGAAATATTTGTAGTGGAGCTATCCTACTCACATCGGCGTCGGCGTGAGCGTGAGCGTGCATATGTTAAAGTTTGCGTACCACACCAAATATTTCCTATGTGCCTCGACATATTGCTTAAATATTTTGCATACGTCTTTACCAACATGACCCCAACTTGTAAACAAGAGCAGACAACTGTATCAAGCATTTTATAAGAATAATGGCCCTTTGTTCACTTACAATATGTATATTATTAATGTTAAAGTTTGCGAACCACCTCAAATATTTCCTATGTCCCTTGACATATTGCTTTAATATTTTGCATACTTCTTTACCAACATGACACCAACCTTTAAACAAGAGCAGACAACTGTATCAAGCATTTTGTATGAATTATGGCCTTTTTTTTCATTTAGAATATGCATATTATTAATGTTAAAGTTCGCGTACCACCCTAAATATTTCCCATGTCCTTTGACATATTGCTTTCATATTTTTCATACTTCTTTACCAACATGACCCCAACCTTTAAACAAGAGCAGACAACTGTATCAAGCATTTTGTAATAATTATGCCCTTTTTCACTTAGAATATGCAGATTATTGATAAATCTATGTTAAAGTTTGCGTACCACCTCAAATATTTTCAATGTCCCTTGACCTATTGATTTCTTATTTTGCAAACTTCTTTACCAACATGACCCTAACCTTTAAACAAGAGCATTACACTGTGTCAAGCATTTTGTAATAATTATGGCCCTTTTTATGTCCCCGGTAGGGTGGCATATAGCAGTTGAACTGTCCGTCAGTATGTCAGTCAGTATGTCAGTATGTGTGTATGTCAGTCTGTCCGTCCGTCCGAAAAAAAAAATTAACGTTGGCCATAACTTTTTCAATTTTTAACATAGCAACTTGATATTTGGCATGCATGTGCATTTCATAGAGCTGCACATTTTGAGTGGTTGAAGGTGAAGGTCAAGGTCATCCTTCAAAGTCAAATGTCTAATATACGGCGTCTTTCCGTTCGTTCGAAAACTTTATCATTAGCCATTAATTTTTCACTATTGAAGATATCAACTTGATATTTGGCATGCATGTTTATCTCCTAGAGCTGAACATTTTGAGTGGTGAAAGGCGAACGTCAAGGTCATCCTTCAAGGTCAAATATCTAATATATGGCGTCTGTCCGTCCGTCCAAAATCTTTAACATTGGCCATAACTGTTTTACTATTGAAGATAGCAACTTGATATTTGGCATGCATGTGTATCTCATGAAGCTGAACATTTTGAGCGGTAAAAGGTGAAGGTCAATGTCATCCTTCACGGTCAAATGTCGAATATATGGCGTCTGTCAGTCCGAAAACTTTAACATTAGCCATAACTTTTTCAATATTGTAGATAGCAACTTGATATTTGGCATGCATGTGTATCTCATAAAGCTGCACATTTTGAGTGGTCGAAGTTTAAGGTCAAGGTCATCCTTCAAGGTCAGAGGTAAAAAAATAGCGGCTTGCTCATGAAGCTGCACATTTTGAGTGGTGGAAGTTCAAGGTCAAGGTCATGCTTCAAGGTCAATGGTCAAAAAAAATATCAAAGCGGCGTTCTCA
Source organism: Dreissena polymorpha (assembly GCF_020536995.1). Taxonomy (NCBI): domain Eukaryota; kingdom Metazoa; phylum Mollusca; class Bivalvia; order Myida; family Dreissenidae; genus Dreissena; species Dreissena polymorpha. The sequence continues at coordinate 60,517,869 of NC_068357.1, read as the reverse complement.
TGAAGCTGCATATTTTGAGTGGTGGAAGTTCAAGGTCAAGGTCATCCTTCAAGGTCAAAGGTAAAAAAAAAAATCAAAGCGGCGTTCATGAAGCTGCACATTTTGAGTGGTGGAAGTTCAAGGTCAAGGTCATCCTTCAAGGTCAAAGGTCAAACAAAATATTTCAAAGCGGCGCAATAGGGGGCATTGTGTTTCTGACGAAAACATCTCTTGTTCCATCTATGTTAAAGTTTGCGTACCACCTCAAATATTGTCAATATCCCTTGAAATATTGCTTTCATATTTTGCAAACTTTTTTACCAACATGACCCCAATCTATAAACAGTAGCAGACAACTATATCAATCATTTTGTAAGAATTATGGCCTTTTTTGTCTTAGTACCTGAATATTTACTTATATTTTGTGTTTAGATCAACTTGACTTCTAACGTATCAAAGCTATTGCTTTCAAACTTCAAATATTTTCTTACTACCATGAGGGTACTGTACCTGGCAAGTTAACTTGTACCTTGACCTTTGAATAACCTTGACTCTCAAGGTCACAAGAATCAATTTTAGTTAAATGCCATAACTTCTTTATGTATGATAAGATTTTATTCATAATTTGACAATACAACACTTACCTGAATACCACAATGGACTCCACCCAAACAAAACAATACCCCATGCCCCAACCCAGAATCCCTGCACCCCCCGCCCCCCCCCCCCCGTAAAAAATTGTGTTTCCTTTTATATTTGAATGAAAGATTGAGTAATAAATGACCACACCCCAAGTTATACCCCCGCTTAACCCCCCCTCCCTACCCAACCCCAAAAAATATTTTTTTCTTTGAAACATAGTTTAAAAAAATTGTTTACTTTATTTTTGAAGGACCACCTAAGCTATTGCTATCAAACTTGAAAAAAAAATCTTATTGGTATGTTTTATGTCTTTACAAATGTTCAATAGATTGTTGAAAATATACCTGAACTATTACCTTGACCTTATTAAATAATTTGAACAATTTTCCCATGATGGCTTATGTTATACTGTCAAGCACTCGAATAGTCGAGCGCGCTGTCCTCTGACAGCTCTTGTTTTCTTTATTTTTCATTCAAGCATACAGTGTAGATAATTTCTATGTTCGAAGATTGTAATTTACTTTTGACATGTTTTTTGTATGCCCCCTTTCCAAGAAAAGGGGGCATATATTGATCGGACTGTCCGTCTGTCCGTCTTTCCGTCACACTTTGCGTTTAGGTTTCGAAAAATGCTCATAATTTCTATGTCCCTTGAGATAAAGCTTTCATATTTGGTATGCATGTGTATATGGACAAGGCCTTTCCATACGCTCAAAAATTTTGACCCATGTGACCTTGACCTTGAACTTCGGGTCTGCGTTTAGGTTTCAAAATCTGCGTTTAGGTTTCGAAAAATGCTCATAACTTCTATGTCCCTTGAAGTATAACCTTCATATTTGGTATGCATGTTTATATGGACAAGGCCTTTCCATACGCACAAACATTTTGGCCTCTGTGACCTTGACCTTTAACTTAGGGTCCGCGTTTAGGTTTCGAAATCTGCGTTTAGGTTTCGAAAAATGCTATAACTTCTATCAAGCGTATATAGGGGGCATATTTCATCCTATGGTGACAGCTCTTGTTTGACAATTTATTTAAAAAACGACACGTGACTCGAGATTGCAATTTTTCTCTTTTTCGAAGGATGATGACATCACTTGTTTGTTAATGTTTATGCCCCCCTTCGAAGAAGAGGGGTTATATTGTTTTGCACATGTCGGTCGGTCCGTCGGTCGGTCCGTCCACCAGATGGTTTCCGGATAATAACTTAAGAACGCTTAGGCCTAGGATCATGAAACTTCAAAGGAACATAGATCATGACTGGCAGATGATTCCTATTGATTTTCAGGTCACTAGGTCAAAGGTCACAGTGACTCGAAATAGTTAAATGGTTTCCGGATGATAACTCAAGAATGCTTAGGCTTAGGATCATGAAACTTCATAGGAACATCGATCATGACTGGCAGATGACTCCTATTGATTTTCAGGTCACTAGGTAAAAGGTCAAGGTCACAGTGACTCGAAACAGTAAAACGGTTTCAGGATGATAACTCAATAATGCTTACGCTTAGGATCATGAAATTTCATAGGTACATAGATAATGACTGGCAGATGACCCCATTTGATTTTCAGGTAACTAGGTCAAAGGTCAAGGTCACAGTGACTCGAAATAGTAAAATGGTTTCCGTATGATAACTCAAGAATGATTACGCCTATGATCATGAAACTTCATAGGTACATTGATCATGACTGGCAGATGACTCCTATTAATTTTTAGGTCACTAGGTTAAAGGTCAAGGTCACAGTGACGAAAAACGTATTCACACAATGGCTGCCACTACAACTGACAGCCCATATGGGGGCATGCATGTTTTAAAAACAGCCCTTGTATCTTTATTCATTTTGTCACATGTTATAAACTATCATATTTGTATATAGTATGCATTTATCTATTAATTTATACTAAAAAAGTGCTGTTTGTTCAACTTTGGATGAATGAGTGTGAATTTTGTAAATAAATGGTTCACAAAAGATGGAGGAACAAAATTTGGGGGGTTCAAAACTGAAAATGTCAAAAAAACAATTACTGTACAATGAATTGTATTTAAACTTTAATGATCAATGCAGAATACCACAATACTTAGAAATATGCGAAGAAAGAAGAGAAAATCAACATGTCAACACCCTCAATCTGCGAAAAAAAGCGTTAACTTTTTTATACAATTTTCTTTTCCTTTATTTTAATGAATGCCGTTAGAGTCCCGGTATAGCTACGGTACATAAGAAAACCGGCGCTCTGCCGGAATGCCACCGGCATTCACCGGGACTCCGCAGGTGCATAATCGGCGACGGCGGGGAAAAAAACGGGGCGTTGTCGTAGCTCTGCCGGAGTCTGATGCCGGTATAGACACGGTGAGTGCCGGCGGTGTTACGGTATACCGGGGCCCTGCCGGGACGCTGCCGGCTTTCACCGGGGCACTACCGGCGACGACCAGGGGCTTTGCCGGGACGCTGCCTGCTTTCACCGGGGCACTACCGGCGACAAACGGGGCTTGACCGGGATAAACCTTAGCCAGTCCGGGTTGACCGGGACTCTGCCGGGCTGTTGACCGGCTTCAACGGCGTGGCACCGGGAAATAGTGTGACTGCGTTAAAAATGTCTACGCTACGAATCATCCCGGTCCTCGCCGGTCGACCGGCGTTAGCAAACCGGGATGGACTGGGGCTCTACCGGCAAAAGTGAGACTTGGGCTTAAGTGGATTTTCTTTTGTATACACATTACAATGGAAGTATAAGTGTTTTCCTGATCTGTTAATTATGTAATAGAAAACTATTTTAGGCTATTGAAAGGTATTTATTTGACCCCAACAATAACAGTTTTTTGCGGCCATGTTGTGGTTGTATATCTTCACTGCCTATGTAGACAAACCTCTATCAGATCTGTAGAGTTGAACAAAAGGTTATCGTTCCCACAACCAGTATCGTGTTGTCCTCCACCGTCTATGTACACTGTAGTATATACACAACTTTTGTCTTTTCTTGCAGTTCTTGTGCTTCTGCACTCAACCGCTAGGGCCAATCCGAATAAATTTGGACAAAGGGAGAAATTCGGACAAAACATCCTAAATGAATTTTACGTCACACTAAACATAGCTCCAGGCCTTCAGCGCCTACAGCGCTTAGATTTGTATAAGTGTCTTTGTTGTGGCGACATTCGTATGATACATGTAAATGCAATGCTTATAAATTAACCGTGCTCTGAGAAAAGGGGGTTTAATGCATGTGGGTACAGTGTCGTTCAGGATTAGACTGAGCAGTCCGTATAGGCTTATCAGGGACGACACTTTTTGCCTAAACTGTATTTTTTCTAAGAAGAGACTTTCTTTAAAGAGAACAAATTAAAAACGGAATGTTTCATCCCTGATTAACCTGTGCGGACTACACAGTCTAATCTGGGACGACACGTTACGCACATGCATTAAACCCCCTTTTCTTAGAGAGCGGCTCAAATGTAATTAAATAACATTGATATGAAAATATCTTCTAGTGGGCAAACTTGAGTTTTTATAAAATTATTTACAACATTTCAACATTACGCGAAGTACAATACGTAGGTTATATTTTTGCGTATCTAATACTTGAATGTTCGTTAGTTTACCATACGACCAATTTACAAACCGTTTGTATATCGAATTATTTAACATAGACTATCCAAGACTATTATATTTTACTTAAGTTATGTAATAGACACTTGTTCCTGGACGACAATTATGAGTAAACTGTTCATAAGATGATTTAGTTCTTCATTAGAGGGACACAGTCAAACCATAATAATTGTTGTCAATTCTAAGAAATGATGTTGCTGTTGCAAAATACAGATTAACTTCAAACATAAAACATTATTGTTGTAAAGCATTGAACTATACGTATGTATGTACATGTAATATACTTCTTTTCCGAATTCCTTATTACTCTGCGAAAATATTAATGCAAACCTACACTCATCAAGAGCCTTAAGTATTTATTGGCCAATTATTATGCACAATAAGAGTTTGGGTGTTATACTCACAAGAATTATTTGGTACTTGAGAAGCAACTTTTATATTGTACAACCTACTTCCGTTTTATAAATAGAACCACTTAATTATACAAAAAACATGTTTAAGACAAGGGCGTTCACTATAGAGAAATATTTTACACTATACGGGAGGTTAATATTTTAACAACGTTTAATAGAAACATAAAGTAAAAGAACAATGTTTGTCGTTTATGTTCTTGGGTTGGGTTGTTTGTTAGCAAATTGCGGACAGTGTGAAATAACATGGGAAAATTCGTACAACCGGCTGTCATTTCGACTGGACGATAACGTGTTTGATATAAAGTCCAAACAGAATTCAATGATGAAACAGGTCCAGGATCTCATGTCCATGATGACTGCGACAGATCAGAAGTTGGCCTCCTTTGAAAAAAGGCTCAGTGAAGTGGCTGATTGCAGTGCGAAGCCGGTCACCTTCGATGACAAACCTTTTCAAATCGAGACTTACGCCAAAGAAGTCGTAGAGTCGGTAGTAGGGCGACGGACGCATCTATTGAGACGAGGTCTTGAGCAGGAAAAGGCGGCAACGATGACACGATTTGAATCACTTCGGAAGAATCAAGAGCAAATCCTGTCGCGGACTGTTGATATGGATACGCGATTGAATGAAACGCAAGTTAATGTATCAAATATTGAACATGAGGTGATTGGTACGGTTAATAACACAAGTATCTTGTTTGGAAGTGTCAAAATGCTTGAAAATACGCAGGTAGCGATGAAAGTGACTGAAGAAAAAACGAGAGCGCTGATAGCGGTCATTGAAGTGGAAGTTAAATCTACGCAGCGAATCACCAATACAATCCAGTCTCAGGTTCAAAACCCTTGCGAGAACGCAACGGGATCTTCAGTCCAAGACAAGAGCTATCGAAGCAAAGGTCAACACGACACAAGCGAATATATCTCGGCTAACTGAAGAGAAAACGAGAGCGCTGGTAGCGGTCATTTCAGAGGAAATTAAGTCTACGCAGCGCAATTTTCACACACTCCAGTCTTAGGTTCAAACCGTTGTGGGAACGCAAGCGGAGCTGCAGTCAAAGACAAGGACTATCGAAACACAGGTCAATAAGACACAAGTGGATATTTTTCGGCTTCAACGTATCACCGGTAATATTATTTAATACATTTTGTTCACTGAACTGTATTTATTTTTGTTAAAGCACTCATGTATCATCTGAACTTTAGTATAAAGTTATCTATAGTAAACAAAATGCCAAAGATAATGTGGACATTATTCGTTGTGAAGCACAATCAAGCAATACACAATTAAACTTCATGTTTGCTATTGGACATGCAACATCGTAAAGTGGTCCTCTTTAAAGTTTGTTTAACTGATACCCCTTTGTCCTTTTCTCTTGGGCTGTAACATGTTTTCTGTAAGTGTACTTATCGGTCCTGTGTACATGATTTATTTTTCCAAATACAATGATAAAAAAGCATCCGTAAACCAGTCCTGTATTTACAGTAAAAAAAGACTTATGATATGATTCAAGGTCTTTACAAGTTTAATAATGAGGACCCCGTCATGCTGGTTGTCAATAATATTTTATGAAGATTTGATGTCCGAGGCGCACCTACTCATTGTCAGATATGCTTGAGTATTGATTACGCAAAATCAACGTACATGCAACTACAGTTGGTGACGGGCTAATAATGCGAATAGTTGAACGGCTGTGCATTTGTTTATAAACTACAGTGAAATATGAGTATGCTTTTCTTTTTTGCGTCCGATCAATTTTGTTTATAGTGTTTAAGAAACTTATGATCAATTATATTTTTCCAATCGATAATGATTTATTAGTATATTTTGTCATTTTTCAGTTTTCAAATATTTATACTGGGTTGTGTGAACTATATCTGCGATCGATCTGAACTCTTCAGACGATAAAAAACCAATGTATTAATTCAGAATCATTCAACGGTTGCTCCAAGCTTCTAAGCAGTGGTACCGCGCAGCTAAGTGGTGTGTACAACATCAACACCCCTCTCACTCACACGAAGTTACAGGTGTACTGCGACATTGAGACATATGGAGGAGGCTGGACGGTTGTATCAGTTTAAATACTTCAAAAATTTATCACCATTCAATCGCTCACAGCAATATACAGCTGTCTTCTGGCAAAGTTACGGATGGAGGATAAATAACGACAGTAATCTTTTTATTATAAATACAATATCACCATTCCATTCACTCATACAAAGATACGGTTGTAATGTGCAATGGAGTCTTAAGAAGAATGCTCGTGTAATTGCATCATACATTCAATACGTTCGATTCACTGACGATTTTTATTCAACAGTGGCTATTCTTCGGTTATATTGTTATGCCATGTTGCTTCTTTAGTGATGCATTTTCCCTATCATTGACAAACGTGTGATCTTATACACATGCATATTTTAATTATATAATTTTGTGTTCACAGAGGAATAACTTATGGGCTTGAAAAAAGGAAATTATTGAGCTCGTGTCTCAAAATATGAATTGCTCTTAAAAGTAATTAAACCTAAACAAACATATTAACCAGCATGTCAATTTTCATGAACTGCATACATGTAGTTAGGTTAGTTATTGGTTTAACATATACACAAAATATATGTATGCATTTCTAAACACTATGTATCCTTTAGATGTTTTCACACGGAATATCACTTTCATCATTTTACGGCGATGTTCTTAAACATGATCGCTAATGTAAATATGCAATGGCGAATACATGCATAACGCATATGCATAATCATAGCATGTGTATACTCTTTTTTATCAAATATATTTTACTTACACTTAAATCTGCGTGATTACTCGTGTTTATTATTGCATTTGTTAATCTTTACAAATAGTGACTTTTTTAATTTTGCGAACTAGGAGCTTCAATGTTTTCGTGTGTTAAACATATTACGTCATCGGACGCACTGTAGGTAAGTGTATTGCGTCATAATCTAATTGATTTTAAAGTCTCTGCACACTATACAGAACAACGATTGTTTAATTAACGGAATGTTTCATCCCTGATTAAAACACTGTTTATCACTTATTTCCTAAAGGTAAATACACATACATTTTTTTTTTGGTTTCTAAATACAATATTTCTTTAAAAGTTTGTAAATGATTTAAAAATAAAACGACTTTCTATCTACAGTGACTATCTCAAACGGGTGCGCCACACGTTTACATTTATAAATGAATGCAAATAATAACTCGTGTCATATGGTACCATATGTCTTATCGGAAGGAGATAATTTGATAAACCTTATATAATTTTAGTTAATACTTTATGCTTGTTCTTTTTATATACCGAATATATTCTGTCTTAACACAGATCGAGTTTCAATGTGGTGAACAAGAAACTTGTATGTCTTGAGATTTAAACAAATGCCATCGTTTGAATTGCGCGCTCAGACGATAACGGCATACAATTATCGAATCGATTTTACTGTTTCAGAAACGTAGTTAGAAAAGTCAATATTTTAAAGCGTTACATGGTTACAGTTTGTGTTGGCATGAATATTCGTATTTGACAAATTTAGTCTGCAAAATAACGTATGCTATTGGCCGGGTGTATGTGGGTTGGTGCGTTAATACAATAAAAATAAAAACACACACTCATCAATAGACAAAATATTTCAAAATCCGGCAATCAATATTTTCAACTTTTTATATTGTTTGTTTAATGATTGGAAATAAGACCAATAATGCAAGTTTTCAGTTTTTATTTATTCCATGGCATGCAGTAAAAAAACCCACAATAAATGCACTAACATTATACGATATTTGAATAAGTCCGTTTAACGTTCAGCTCCTTTCAGAATGAATTATGATGAGCAATGCATACATATTTTTTCTAGCGACCAAACGGTATGCGTGAAGTGTCAAAATAGTGTGATCATGTAAAAGTACAATAATTCACGCGTCTATGGTCAATCGTTCAACTTCCGGATATTCCAGTAAAGCGGGTATAAACATGGACATTACACGATGTTAAAACTATTTCACATTAAACTATTCAATGATGTAACAGTCCATAACAATAAGTTGTTTATAGAGTATTTTTGAATTGAGGAAAAAAACTGCATGTACATATTGAGCATGAACACTTGGCCATGTCATAATTTTATAATTAAGGTAGTGTTCATTGCAACCTGCTGAATGCTTTTTGTTTTCCATTATATTTAAGTACATGGTTTTAAGTTCTCGATTTTGTCTCGACTTTTGTAGGTATTTCAAAAGCGGTTCAATGGCAGTTAGAATTTTTATCGGAAGTTCAGTGACTATGAAGCCGGCTTTGGATCTGTTTACGCAGAATACTGGCTGGGTGAGAGTTGATACAACTAGTTTAATCTAGTATTTCATAAACATGACGCTCAAAACAATCCTTAAGTATTTTCTCAAATGCCTGTTGCTGTTTTTCAAAATGTTTTAATGATACGACTACATGTTGTTTTCAGGAATAAACTTTTTTAAGTATGTAAACATGTTGTTTTTTAAATAAGTTGGGATATAGGCCCAGTGTTTTTGTTTAACGTTTGGATTACGTTTTCTGAATTAAATGTGTTTCTTTATATATTCAATACAATAAATAATGGACAAACATCTAGCATATCAAAGTTCACATTCAACAAGATAGGCATGATTTCCTTTTAGTTCTTACCTGAGCTCAATGCACACTATTTATATAAGATTATACTTGGTGACCTTGTTTTTAGCTCACCTGAGCGATAGCTCGGGGTGAGCTATTGTGATCACTCAGCGTCCGGCGTCCGTCCGTCTGTCTGTCTGTAAACAATTTGTAAACATCTTCTTCTACTAAACCACTGAGCCAATTTCAACTAAATTTCATGTGGAGCATCCCTAGGTCATAGGACAAAAGAATTGTTAAAAAAAATTTGATCACATAACCAAGATGGCCGCCATGACCATATATGGTAAAAACCTTAAAAAATCTTCTTGTCAGAAACCGCTCATCAGATTTTCAAAAAAATTTCACAGGGATGACCTTTGAAGGCTCCCCTGAAAAAGTTGTTCAAAGAAATTTGATTCGTCAAAAAACATGGCCGCAGGAGCTCGTTGAACTTTGCATGTTTATTCGTTTTTGCCTATTTTGTGAAAACTTTCAAAGATCTTCCACATTTTACATCCAATCTTTATGAAATTTGGTCAGAATGTTTGTCTTGATGAAATCTGGGTTGGAATTGTATATGGGTCATCTGGGGTCAAAAACTAGGTCACAAGGTCAAATAATAGAAAAACCTTTAACAGCATAATTAATTGTTTTTCACTAAGTGTATTATAATAATTTAAAAATCAGATTAAAGAGAATAAAATTTTCTTTATAATGGTTTTTATTTCATGAAAATCCATAAAGGATAAGTTATTAATCGTTGCTTAATTATTGAACAATGCGAAATATCGGTATTGATTTTTTTCCTGACATGCAGTCCCAGATATTAACCGCTTTAAGCTGTAGACTGTGCTTCAATACATCGCCGTGTTATTGAGCTGAAAAATTGATACGCAGTCGGCATACACACCGGTCATCGAGACAAATTACTGATGTGAAAACAAAGTGTACATCGTAGCGGCTTAAATAAACAATTACATCTGATTAAAGATTAAAGATTGCTGCCGATTTAAATCAATTTGAGTACTTTTTGCATATATTTAATGCCGAATGGGAAGCTGTGTTTAGACTCAAGTTGACAAAAATGGCAACGAGATACTTGCCTGTTGGATATAAGGTGAAAGATCTTGAAGGTGCATAAAATAAGTAGCGCTGGGAATGGTTACACGAGAAATACTACGCTGTAGTCTACGGGCGTGAGGGAAATGGTTAATAAAAGTGGAAGCTTGTGGAAAAGCGATTTGAGAAGTTTGTAAGAAAACCCTAAATTATCAGTCTTGTGGGAAGAAGGCATTTCGTTTCCACGCAGAGGACCCTAATCACATAAAGAATATAAGAACCCTCAAGACCAACCAGGTAGGGTTTTTATTTTTTTTAAACTAACAGCCCGAATTTGGTCGTATTATCTGTTGCTAAAGTTTATTGTTTAGTTTTTTTTTGCATCAAAAATCAGCAAGATAGATCTAGCAAATTTGCCAATTTTTTTTATTAATAACGTTTGATTCATTGATTGTGAGCTTTTAAAATATTTTGACCTTTGAATAAAGCATAAAACAGGAAAATAATTTTAACAGTAATTGAAAATACGATCAAATACGCCATTTTTGCTGACTGGGACAGGTCTTTTTTAGTTAAATAAAATGTTTTATTGTCCCCAACATATGAGCCCAGCAGCAAGAAATGTTTTTTTTTACTTTTTGAAAAACAAATATGGGCAACCTACCGTAACCCAAATTCGACGATGTTCTATTTTTATCGATTAAATGGATGATTATTGTCTTGGAATCATTTCAAAGTAATACAGCCGAGTTTTAAATTATTATTTTGTGCTATTTAACATTTCATTATTTCTTTAATTATTTGCTACATATTGCTTCATGTAACCATTACATCGTCGAATTTGGGTCACACCGGGATACAATTATTTAGCATTCAAACAAAACGATTGGGATAAAAACTAGGGGAACCCATGCTGAAATTTTCAATTTTAACTGTTGAGCAGAAGCCACCATACCCAATTTTCTTAGGTGAATGTGGAGGCTTCTGGAAGCATGATTCTGTGAATATAAATGGTGACAAACATTTGATTCCGCATTTATTAAACATGTATTATTGACTTTTTAAAGTATGTGTGAAAAATATAATAATGTGTAACGACTGTTACAGGTTTGACCGGGTTCTTCAAAAGCAACACCTGCAGTCGAGTCCATGCCAGACAGTGGGTGCATGTGAATGAATTGCCTTTTGACTAACTTTTGTGTGTTCCGTATCAAATACATGAAGATTTTCAAATATATGTGTATGTTTTTTTTTTAGAAAATAGAATCACCAGAACAGGTACAGGCACCCTTTTAATGCGTCGAATCCAGGAGCTTCCGGGGGCCTCCGGCCCCCTTGTCCCCTGGACCCACTGAGGGCCCTGCGGCCCCCTGGCCCGCAGCTTTAAGTTCAGGATTTTCAAAATATCCAACTTTGACCCCTGCAAATGCTTTGCTAAAACTTTGGCTACAGTTTCTAAAATTTGGCTACACTAAATTCCATTTGGCTAAAAAGTTGGCTACAGAAATTTTTGGGCCAGGGGAGCCCTGTTTGGATTGTATTTGGGTCATCTGGGGTCAGCAACTAGGCACTAGGTCAAATAATAGAAAAACCTTGTGTAGACTATAGAGGTCACAGTTTTCATCAGACATTTATGAAATAGAGTAAGAATGTTTGTCTTGTTAAAATCTGGGTTGGGATTGAATTTGGGTCATCTAGGGTCAAAAACTAGGTCAGATTTAACAAAAACTTTTGTAGACAGTAGAGGTCACAGTCATTAAATCTTTATGAAATTTGACCAGAATATTAATCTTGATGAAATCTGGGTTGGGATTGTATTAGGGTCATCTGGGGTCAAAAACTAGGTCACCAGGTCAAATCATAGAAAAACTTTGTGAAGACAATAGAGGTCATAGTTTTCATATGATCTTAATGAAATATGGTCGGAATGTTTATCTTGATAATATCTGATTTTGGATCGTAAATGGGTCATCTGGGGTCAAAAATTAAGTCACCGGGCCAATTCTAGTAAAACCTTGTGTAGATGAAAGAGGTCACAGTTTTCATCACGTCTTAATGAAATTTTGTCAGAATGTATTAATTAATGAAATTTGGTTTGGGATTGTATATGGGTCTAATAAAATTTAAGTTTATGAAGCAAGGTTAGTCAGGTGAGCGATTCAGGGCCATCATGGCCCTCTTGTTTATTTTAAGTGACTCACTGTTACACTTCAAGTAGATATCTATATGATTAATATTTAGACTTACTTTCGTTGTCATAATTGTCTGGCAAATCAGATTTTCTGTTGTAAAACATGTCTCGATCGTGCGAGTGAAAGAAGAATCAGCACATCCAATGTTCCAAACTTTATTTATTTTAATTTTCCGAATCAGCTAACAAGAAATAGCTAATACTGTTACATCAGCTATTTATCTCTTATAGACCGTAAATGTGGTGACAATAAAATTTCATAAACAAGCACACATTGTCGACCTACGACCGAAACCCGGAACAGTATTGTATTGTCAAACATGACAAGACAAGAAAAGACAAGACAATTTATTTTGTAAATAAAGGCCACCGGCCCAAAATACAATATACAGACATGTCATATTTTACATGCATGAGTTGTGAATAGTTTTATGTTTAAACTTTTCGCATTAACATATATATAAATAATACAATTTTCTTCAATGTCAGATCATTATTTGTTTTCATCAGATTAATAAAATCTATTTCTTCTCTGTTTCCTGTATACCAAGAACAAAGGTGAATGTTACGTTCTTCGTGAAATTTAGAACAATAGAAAAATACATGAAATTCGTTTTCAATGACACGTGTGTTTTCTACATTTAGACAATTTATACAATATCGAAGACCATGCTCTATACCAAGATGTCGTCCAGTTTCAATAAGAAACGTGTGGTTGGAACATCTGAACTTTGTAAATGCTTTTCTATAGAAGAATGGTATTTTAAGCGAAAGATATTTTTCTGGTTCAAGCAATGATTTATACATTCTATATGTTTCACATCTAGACGAGTCGAATAAACTCCCTGACCATTTTTGCGTGTTTCAACAAATAAGGCGATCTTTAAACAGTTTTAAAAAGACATCAACATTGCCAACATCCTGATACACCCAGACCTTACCAAATCCATAATTAAATAACAGATTTTTAACAGAAGTAGCTCAATTTGTCCTTCCGATTTCATCCTGGCTTTTTAACATATTATAACAATTTTTTGGATATCTATGCAATGGCATGTGAATAAGTTTACACCAGTATTTAACACACTTGAAATGATATTCTACACATCGTTCTAATCTACCAACCTCCCCTAGTGCCATGGAATTGTTTGTTGACCTATTCAAACCAAGAAAATCTTTGCAAAATTGAGCCTGGACTTGTTCTATATTTTCAGAAAGGGTATGACCCCAAATTTCAGCCCCGTATAAAAGGATCGGCTTAACCATTGAATCAAAAAGTTTAAAATACTCTTGAATGTCAAATTTTCCAAAATAGCCTTGGTAACTCTTTATGGCATTAATAGATTTTTTTAGCCTGCATTGCCAACTTAGCTTTAGCCTTGGACCAACTTAATTTAGGAGTAAACAGTAGACCCATGTACTTGTACACTGACGTAACATTTACATGCTTTCCATTATAGAACCAATTTTCATATGACCGCAATGGGCCACCATTTCTAAATACAATTATTTCGGTTTTCTTTTCATTTACAGTCATGCCACTTATTCGACAAACATCAGAAATACTATTTAATTGACGCTGTAGTTCAATAGCCGTTTCAGAGCAACTCGCAACATAGTCGGCAAATAATATACATTGTATATTTGGTATATCTTCCGTAATGAAAATTCCTTGATGACCCTGGTCACGCAGGTAAAGGGATAACTCATTTATGAATAAATTAAAAATGATCGTGCTAGTTACGTCCCCTTGCCTTGTGCCAATGTTACACTTAAAATCAGTGGTAACATTGTTATTTATGTCTCGCCCGCGACTACGTAAATTAGAGTACATAGAGACAAGGACATTATAAAGTTTTCCTTTTAAACCTATTTTTTGCATTATGTCAAATAGTTTATGGTGCAATATACCATCATAAGCCCTTTGAAAATCAACGTATAATACATAAAACCTTCCTCCTGGTTTAGTTATATATTTTTGTACCATGCTTTGTAATACGAATAGGTTATCAATTGTAGAATAACCTTTCCGAAAACCTGATTGCGACTCATCTAGTTTGCCAAATTCTTCGGCCCAAGTACACAATCGTTAATTTACAATATTTCCAAATATTTTATACATTACATTTATTAAAGAAATACCTCTATAATTTGTTGGTTCCAGTTTAGAACCGCATTTGTGTAAGGGAACAATAATGCTTTCGCTCCACATGTCAGGAAATACACCTGTATTAAGAATATGATTAAAAAGAGAACAAAATACTGGACATATAACATTAGCCGTGTTTTTATAAAACTCTGCCCCTATACCATCAAACCCCTGCGCCCTTCCCATTTTTAATTTATTAATACTTCTCATTATTTCTTCTTGTGTGATAGGACTATTTAGAACTAATTCATATTCAGGTAATGCAGCTTCTTCAGAAGTTCCAATCAAGAGCATATTTTCTCGAAAAAATAATTGATTAAAATAATTTAACCAATCACTTTGTTTGATTTGTTGCTGATAACTACAATGTGAAGCTTTTTTATAATTTGCACTTTTAATTGTTTGCCAAAATAAATTTGGATTACTACGTGCTTGGCATAGCCTATTTCTCATATTGTGTTGGAAAATATCCTTCTTGTTTTTACACATTACTTTAAAATTTCTTTTTTCGTTAATGTAAAATTGCAAATCCCCCCTTGAGCTTGTGACACGGAATTTTCTCAAGGCTTAAATTTACAATATTTCAAAATATCACATTCATTATCCCACCATGGTATATCTTGCCGTTCATACACGTTACGTTGTTTGGTTCTATTATGGACTTTCATGTTTTCTGCAGCAGTTTTATGAAGTGATACTATTGTTTGAAGAGCCTGGTTCATATCTACAGTAATTTGATGAAAAATGTTGTCTTTGCATGTGTTATACATATTAAAGTCTCAATAAATCTATCCCTAAGCGTATCATTCCATTTAAACTTATCAAGTTTAATATTATCATCAGTTATGTTACTTTGAATGCTACGGGAAGAAGGTAAATCAATATTCCTGTTACTATTTTGTCTATGAAAAATCATAGTAGCGCAAATAGGGAAATGGTCAGATTCATCAATGGATATAATATTAAACTTCGTAACAAATTGAAATAAATCAGTTGAAATAATGTGATAATCAACTAAACTAGCTCGATTATGTGTAATGCATGTACACTCACCATCAGGGTCACCAGTAACACGCCCATTGAGTATATAAATTCCATGAGCACAGCAGAGTTCTAGTAAAGTTTGCCCGAATGAATTATAAATATTATCCTTATTATTTCTAGGCATCTAAAAATCATCTGTATTGTAGTCTACCTCTGAATTAAAAATAAAGTCAATGTTATCTGCAGGAATGTAGTCCAGCATAGTTTTAGTCCTAGCATTTAGATCACATGCAAGATATAACATACAATCGGGATATATATATTTTTTAACAATAGGAGCTTTTCGTCGATATAGGTAATTCCGTTTGCATCATCTCTGTGTTCGTATATCGGTGACCCTTCTGGCGAGACATATGCAATATACAAAATAATATCAGATGGACAATTGAAACAGCTCACTTTTAAATGAAGTACAGCACAATCAATAAAATCCGAACAAATTCGTGTAACTAAGCCATCTTTTGTTAAGTGACTTTTTACAAAAACTGAAATACCTCCACTATTACGTAAAGCATTATTTTGCCTAACTCTGACATTATCAAAGCAACAATATCCTTCTAATAAATAAAAAAACTGTCCGCTAATATCTACCCATGTCTTTAGTAAACCTAGAATATCGAAATTTGATAAGACATTTGAAACAGAACAATTTTTTACAAACTTCTTTAACCCGCACACATTCCACGTGCATGTATTAATGTTTATTTTTGGGCCTTGACCCACTTCCTAGTCAACACCAGTTGCATCGCCCTCTGCTCCATGGTCACGTGATATATTGCTGTCAACACGTCCCGATTCATGTTGACCACTTTGCTGGCTATCCCCCTCTGCTCCATGGTCACGTGATATATTGCTGTCGACACGTCCCGATTCACATTGCTGGCGATCAGCGTTGCGTGACTGTCCATATTGTCTCGCTCCACGAAATCGGCGAGAATTATTCGGTGGCGGGATTTGCTGGTGTCGATCCGCGCTATGTACCCGTGAATTGCCTATACGCTCGACCGATTGTGTAACTTCATTAAACTTGTACACGTCTCCGTCAATTACAAGTTTATCGAAGCGTAGCGATGCAAATTTACCCTCGTTTCTGGCCGTGACTAGTGTATGCGACAATTGTCTTCTGTGTAATTGGACTCTTTCAGTAAAGTCCTCTCGTACTGAGAATTGTGATTGTGCATTTAGAGTTTGACGCGCCGTTTTAAGAATCGTCTCTCGATCCTTATATCTGGGAAATTTTGCAATTATTGGGCAGTTGTCTAATCGCTGACTTCCAACCCTATGCACCCTTTCAATCTCAACATCATGCATAGCTGTCAGCCCAAGTGTGTTTGAAATAAAGTGTCGCACCTTCTGTTCAGTTTCTTTCCAGCTCTCACTCACACGCCCATTTACACCGAGAAAACGTAAATTGTTTATGCGTGAATAGCCCTCGAGACGATCTAATTTGGATGACACACTTGAAAGCTCCTGTTTCATACTCATATTCTCTTGTCGTAACTGCTCATTTTCGCTTTTCAATATGTTCACAGTGTTACTAATATCGTTTATTTTACTGTTTATAGATGAGAGATCATTTTTCAACTCCAATTTCATTTCACGTAAAAAAGTCATTACCTCAGAATCATTGTCCGTTTTGTTTGATCTAGTTCTTGCGTTTCGTTGTGATGACGGCGGCGGCGGTGGTGGCGGCGGTGTTTCCGACGCTGGTTCCTGAGACAACGATAGCGTTTACTGTCTGGTGTTCTTTGTGGCCGGCCCTGGATTTTTTTCCACATCCCCACCCAGTAGTGTTCATAACGAGAGGGCAATTGCAAGCCGCAAAACTACACTAACGCACTGCCTTTTAACACACAAAACACGCAGTTTAAATCCAGTTTTAATCGGCATTGAGAACAGTCCTATTCTTATCCGATACAGTCCGATATATATCCCCATTTTCGCTAAATTTGCTAAAATTTAACAGAGCACAAAACACGTGCAGCCATTATCAAGGGGCACAACTCAACTTCATACACGCATTACAAGTCTTTGTTTAGTCAAACTCATTTGCACTGTCATTAATCATTTTCTTGGAAGATCTAGAGATTTACCTATGGGCGTCACAATCCTATTTGAAGCTCTGATATATACATTTAATGATAGCTGCCGTTTTTGCATGTATTGTGCAGATCATTGATCTCATCCTAAAATAACGTTAAATGTATTTTGTTAAAACGATTTTGAAGACATGTGTTTGAGCTGCATAATCAATATTTCTTTAAATATGCGAAACAATAAACAATCATACCTTTAAAATTTGGCTAGACTTCAAAATGGAGTTTAAGAGAATTTATCGAAAATTGATACGACGAACAAAGAACAATTTACGACGGACGACTCCCTTACCAAAATCTCTTAGCTTTAAACACTTTTTATATAAGGAAATATAATAAATTAATTGTTCGATGATTTGTGGTAACATTTACAAATACACGTTCAATTAGTAACATCCGGTATAAATACTGATCCTATCAATAAGCTTGAACTGCTCTTTATTCCAGGTCTTAAATACATTACCGAGATAACATCACATGGTTCCTACCAACTCCGTGTGGGCATTGTTCGTTTGACCGGAAGCAAGGGATACGATGTGTACGAGGGCTTTATTCTTCAGCCTGGAACGAACTACACACTGAACGTTGGGTCAGGTGTACGGTCCAATGGTCGTAGGTGATTTAATCGTTGTGTTTAATCTTGTTTTAACGAATTTGTCTTACACAACAATTCACCTACTTACTATTCAGACGCATGGAAATCTAGTGCTTAGTCACATTAGAATGTCAAACATTAAATGAAATACTGTGTGATATATATTCCGAAGAAGAATTAAAGGCGGATAATTACTGTACTGGCAATTTTGTTTTTGACATTAGTCATTAATGAAACAATTTGGAGTATCTCTGTGGTTCTCGTTCTCGAAAATCTGTCTGATCGATATTTACTTTTGTACCATTTTAAACTCATTCAATGTTAGGTTTAGTTATATATTGAAAACATTTCCGGAAAAAGCGAAATATAAACAAAAGACTATTATTTTATAACTCCACCCTGCGGTAGTGTTTAAGAATGAAACAAAACATCTCAGTAATCTATGTTTGATTTATAACCAGCGATAATTAAATAATTGAAATATTCGGTGAATTCATGACACGGTTCATTTCGCAATAATTGAAATAACTACACTTCGTCAGATCATATGTATAATTTCAAAGTCGTACACAACATACCGCTTTAAAGACAATGTTCCAACTACATGGCGCATATATATGTTGTACAAGTAGTTCCGGTCTTTCTTAATTGATAACGAACACTTTCAGGTCAATCGTAATGAGATGCACTCTACAAAGTCTATATACACACATCAATCGTTGTAGACATTGAACCAGTTATGTAACAAGACCGTTACTTTATTTACTGCATAACGTAATTTAAAATGATGCATTGCGTATTAAAATTTGACAATAAAATTGTATAATAAGATGTCATAAGCAATATTGGGTATTATAGTGTCATTGTTTCGATTGGACTATTCCTTAAAAAATCGAATCTTGTAAGCTAACACCATGGTTTCTAAATACAATTGTTTTTCACATGTATATCAATCCGATTATCATAACATAAATTGAATAATACCTAGAATATAGCACACATACATATTATTTTTTTTAATTAAGCGCACTCGATAGCAAATACATCATTAAACAATTACTTTTTGTTTTAAATGATCTACATACAATCACGCTACAGCATGTAAGAGTTACAACAGATTTAAATAATTATATGTTTGGTATATTTTTATGTGTGTATTTTCGTGTTATTTTACAGTTCCTTCCGACTATGCATTACATGTTAACATTTGGCATTCACCAGTCGGAAATGCCTTCAGTACGTATGATCATGACGTTGACCGTTATTCGGAGGGCAACTGTGCAGCAGAGTTTGAAGGGGGGTTGTGGTATAATAGGTGCAAGGGAAAAATCAATCTGAATGGACTTTACCTCCAAGGACGAGCTTATACCGATGCTGATAGCAAGGCCATGAATTATGGCGATGACTACAGTATTGCTGCTAGCACTATGATGTTTAAAAGCATGCCATGAAACAGATCATATTTTCACTGTGTATTTTGATCATTTACAATCCGACTCAATACAACAACAAACGCATTTACGAAAAAAAATTAATAAACGTAGGGACCAATTTGCGGTTTTCTTTAAGTTGCAAACGTCAGTAAATAATGTTGTATGCGTTAATGATTTACGGTAAAACCCGCCGATGCATACTTATCCATATGCATCTACACGTATGCATACGTATATATAGCGAAAAATAGGTTAGTTTTGATTATAGATCAGGTTTATCATGCGAGGCTTAGAAAACAAAAATCACGAGACTTGGCGAGTGCTTTTTCGTTTTCGAGCCGAGCATGATAAATCGGATCTATAATCAACACTAACCTATTATTCTATTTATCCCACTTTTTATTCAGTAAACCTTTTTATTTAAACAAAATCAGTCTTCATGAGTGTTTGTCGTACTTTGATAAGGACTGTAGTGTAACCAAGGTTAGTATATTACTCCGCGTTCCAAAAGTAACCGCTGATTAAATAATCTTTTTTTTAAATCAGAATATCGTTCTGTGACAAAGAGTCGTGCGTTATTAATAACAATTTAATTTATATTGAATTGCAAATCTAAAAGTTTTATAGCATCAATATAACATTTAGTTGTTATATACAAGGAACTACATTTGTTTACAACGTAGCCTTACACCACACACAATTCATTTTCAATATCAAACTATCAACTCGATCACGAGATGCAAAATATTTGCTTCTTTGTTATAATATGTTAGGATCCAACCTAACCCTAACCCTTTACGGCAAACCTTAGTTGCATCAAATATTACAAACAAAAAACGGATACATTCTAGACACTACGGAAAAATACGAGTGACAAGGTGCGTTGGAAAAAAAGTAGTCCCGATTAGGCACGTGCCGTGACTTATAGCAGAAATTTAATCAGCGGTGCTTTAATCAGCCGAAGTCGCTGTAATAGGAAACGCACAAATTACGCGAAAGAAACCAAACACAGGGTAGTATTACAATTTCACACTATATTAAAACCATCGCATCCGGATAGCTGGCGAACTTTTTTTTGCATGACGATGCTCCAGATGTCACAAACTATACGATGCTATGTCTCTTAAGTTTGTTTATAAAGACAAGATTTAGCTGATGTATGAAAGTATATGTATATTGTATATGTTTAGCAAATAATGTGTACATTATGATGTCTAGGAACGTTTGTGTACATTTGTTCTGTCTATCACGTTATGCTTGTTCAAATGAAAATTAACTTACACTCGCGAGTTGCTGGATTATATACATGTAATGTGTAAGCATATTGCTACCTTGACATCTAGAATGGCCGCCCACACGAGGTGTCTGAACAGCGGAGGTATGTCCACCCTGGCCTCCCGTAGGATGTCGTTACGTTTGTATGGGTACCCCTTGATTAGATGCTCGTACAGAATCACTCGGTGAAACTGAGATAATGATAAAGTGTCATCTTGATAATATTTTTGAAGTCAAGAATCTTCTCGGTTTGGCCTCAACAAATTGATCAACGGAATCGATCAACAAATGCCGCCATGTTTTCACTTTTAGCTATTAAACGGAAAATGAAACATCTTTATCGTAAAATATAGGCTTAATCAGTTTCAAATTAAAATAAAAAATATGTGCGAAAAAAAAACGGATGCGGGGCAAAAGCTGCCATGCAAACGAAATTACAAAAACAATTATTTTAATTTACGAATTCTACATTTGGCAAATTCTAAGATCATCTGAGCAATGCGTGATGGTATTAAAGGCACAAACTAAATGAAGGCATTCACGCTAAGGGCAATAAGATAACTGATTTTTTGTTCAATCAAGTTTTTTAAACTTAAGTAAACAATGGGTTGAGTATCGGTACCTTTCAATTTAATAACATATAAATCGGCAAATAAAGTTGGATGATCAGACTCAAAATGTCGTTTTGAAAGTAAAGTTACGTTTATTTTACGAATATTGGCTTCAAACACCATTTACATTTCCTGGATCATTGAAAATTAGAACATTATAATATGAATAGTCTTTAACATATATATATACCATAACATATCTAAAACAACGATCACCACCTGTGACATCTGTTGTACTCAGGTTTGTGCATTCGTTTTGTTTCTCATTGTTTGGCAATTAGTTCTTATCCACACATAAAGGACCTTGTAGTATGTTAAACAATCTTGCTAGTGCAACTGAATTTTCACGTATTGTCTATTTTGTTTCAATAGGGCACCGAGATATACAATAAATACATCCATACACATCGGAATAAAAATGGAAATATTAACTATAAGAATAATAAAACTCCAATAACATAATCTAGAGAGACATTATTGTTAACACACCTTTCTCTTTACTTTAATGAAAGAGACTTAATGCCCATACAAAACTGGAAAATACTTGCAACAGTACATTAACATCAAAACAATAGTTAAATGTGGATAGCCTTGAAATGGTCAATGAAAGGCATTTCGGTGTTTAAACCGGTAGAAAGGCATACCGAATCTCACACCAGTTATACAAGTAACACCAGCAACAAACCTGGTGTTCTATGTCTTTCTCTTTGATCACAAGCGGAAGGTTGGCAGTATTTGCGAGATCGGCGTTGCTAAGCGATGTAGGAATGGCGTCACGAGAGCTATTCATAAAACATCAACAAATTAAGTAGATTCTTAGACGGAAATCTCCGAAAATCTAAATAATTAAAAATACTTTCCTACTGAAAACAGGTAGTATGCATATCAATTTATTTTATTTGAAAATACTATGTCAAACGAGTAATGAACAGAGAACATTTGTATATAATATGATCGAGTGATTTAATTATATTTGACAATAAGAGTATGGTATTGATTCAATTTATATATTGTTTTGAACGTCCAACTTGATCGGTCTTCTTTGACCGCGTAAGTAAGAGAATGCTGTAGGTATGCAAACGCATACAATATATAACACAAACGGATTTTTGTAACGATATTTATGGTAGACATTTAACGTACATGACAGTTTCTGAATGGCTCATGTGGCGTTAAGCTGCCACCCTCTTGCGGCAAGTGTTTTTTTTCTTACGCATGATGTTTAGTGTGTTAAATCCAAAGTGTGTGTTTAGAGACTGATACCTTGGTTGAACCAGCGTGCGTATCTTAACCCGCCAATTATGTATTCCAACGAAATTTAAATGTCAATTACAAACCTGATGTAAAATGCATATAAAAACAATCTGACTCATTTTCAAGTAGAGGATAGTACGCTTTTCCATCCATGTCTGACAACCGCTGAAAATCATCCAAAGAGTACAAAGTTACTGTTATACGCAAACAAATATATTAAGTATAACGTTTTTTTACTTATAGAAGTTGTGCGTAATTACGAAATTAATGTACTGAAGCAGAAAAAAAATCGGTTTTCTTGTTTAAACTATCTTAAGATTTATAATACATTTGAAGGTTCTTATTTTTCAAAAAAAAAACAGCTAAAATTAGTATTACTGCAATTCAAATTTCGAAATAACATTATTTTTATTTAAGTCATAAAAGAGAAAAAATAAGTACACAAAAGTTAGAAGACCTATGTTGCCCTTGGTCTTAAAAAAACTAAAAACTGTTATCATTCTAATATCCCTGACAAGTAATTTCACTGTCTGCCAGAAGCCTTAACTATTATAATACAAATGAAATAAATTGAGCGTCAACTTCACGTTTGCACACCAGATGCCATGCGTCTATTACGAGAAGGGCAATCAAGCCACATATAGTTACGAATAAGAATTATAACCAAGGCGTTAAACGTCTTCTAATAAAAATAATGTCTCATAAGAAACGGACAGTAATTTAAGGTCTCATAAATAGTGATGATGATAACAAATGTTGAAAACCAGCTCACATTAAAGCCGAAAGTTAAACATACACACGTCTGTAAACAGTATCATGGGTATTTATATTTGTCGTTTGATGTTCAATGAAAGAACAAAAACAATATATATTGATGAGCTGTGGAGAATGTAAATTTGTTTATTGAAGCTTCAGTGAACCCGTTGCTAATAGACTGAACAATTTTATCAACGAAAAACGAGTTCGGTGAATTTAAGCAAGTGAACATGGTAAACAAAATAATAAAACTTCTGACGTTAAAACTTTATAATAGAAAAATAAAATATTGTCGCAGTGACTTATGACGGGAACAATATAATGACAAACAATTTATAATTGCACGTTTCATTTTTTATTTGCATCTCGTGAAGTATAAGAGCGAAACGTAAAGGCTATGGGCCAATTCAGTTAACCTGTCTGAGCTGGTCGAGGGAAAGCAGCACCACCCTGGTGTACCAGAGCTCCGCCTGGTCCCGACCTTCCCCGAGGACGTCACCGCTATCCAGGGTCAGGCTGAAATGGTATCATCAAGTCGGTAGTATCTTTAGTCTTTTTTTATCGTTTTGCGTAAATCGGGTATTTTCATTCATAGTTTAAGTCTGAATGAAACGGCCCGGAACGATATAGCATCTTAAAATGAAACCATTTATTGATGTCATTGGCAAAAAATAAACATAGGAATGTGTAAATTCATAAACAATATAATATTGAATGTTTAAAAACAACACTTTATTACCATAAATATGTGCAATGGTGTTTCACAAGAAAACGTCATTGGTTTTAAATTCATGACTGTACGATGTCAAGCACATGAATGGACAGTCAATTAACTTGCTTTCGTACCACAAGGAAACTTGTTTAACATGAAAAATAATAAGATGTGTAGAGTATGGCGTCAACGTCAAAGAAATTATGTATTTATTCGACGCACTAAAAGCTAGTATGACTGTTTGTGCAGTGTTTCATCCACACAAATTTAAAAACAATTAACCAACGTGGCTGGTGTGAAGTATATCGCATATTTGCAGATCGAATATACAGTGTAGTATATGTGTACTGCATACGAACGGCGCTTTAATTACCCCCAAGATATTAACAGTTCCATACATTACTAGATGGCAAGAACATGACATTGCATTGTCTTATATGGGCAGGATGGTGACGGACGGTTTGGCCTTGATCATGCCCACTTTCTTGAGGACGGCCTCCAGATCCCCGCCTGCCAGCTTCCACAGATAGCAGAACTCCTCCATGCTGCGCTCCGAGAGGTAGTCCACAACTTCATCTACAACGTGAAATACAAATAGTCAATCACTCAACCTGCAACGTGAAATAAAAAAGTATAACACTTTGCCAACAACGTGAAATTAACTTAGTCCAACACTCAATTTCAACGCAAAATACAAATAGCCGGTAGTCCATCACCTAATCTAAAAGTTGAAAGACAAACACTTCATCGACGACATGCAATAAAAAACTACAATACGTGTTCTTCAACGGTTCAAAACTTTATCTAGATTGGAAAATACAAATAGCCCAATACCAATACACTTTATCTGCATTGGAAAATACAAATACGTCATGGCAGAAAGATGTCTACATTGTTGGTTATATACATTTTAATGTATCTGCAATTCTACATAACAATAGACACCAAGAACAGCACGAATGCTGCATACAAAAGTATAACAATTTGACGTGTAAAATATCAACCATTTCAACAATAATGCAACATACGTATAACCCACCACTTCATATACTACAACGAGTCACACAATTTCTAAAATTTCACCTAATATATTAAAGACAAAGATTCTACAACAACAATGTTGCATACAAGTAGTCTTCCCCTTACATAATAATGTTACATAGCATACATCCATAATTGAATATACAGAGTCACATACAAACTTTACACTGTAAAATACGGATAGGCAAACAAGTGCGCGGGATCGAGTGCGCGCGTGTATATATTAACCGTGCATGAAACGAACCCGCCCACAAACTACAAGAGACCAGTGTGTTTAGCAGCAACCGACCAGTTATATAACAGTTCTTCTTAGTGAAACTGATTTCTGACAAGGCAATGTAGTTTTCAGTAGAGTTTCTCCTGTGTAAAAAAACAGGTTGCAACATATACCTGCAAAGTGTATATCGCTTGCGTCAGGCACATTCAGTAATCATCTTGTGAACACTTAGCTGGTAGTAGAGGATCACCTCACTTACATTTTTTTTACTTTTCTCCGAAATCTATCTTGAATGCTGACACAAGTATTGAACCGCATGGGACCATGTTTTATTATACACGTACATCACATATTTGCATTTATAAACGTATGTTTAGATTGCGCTTTAAACGGTAACATGTAGGCTTTACTCTCTGTTACTTAAGTATAGAAGAGAACAGTAACATTTATAAATGTATATACATTTGTATTACAAATGTGCATTACTAAACGTATGTATGCATTACATGTACTCGGGAACATGTTGGCTTAACTTTCCATCGAATTTATCCATTACATCAAACAAGGTTTGGCAAACACAGTTTCTAAGCTTGAAGTCGGTATAGGACTTAGAAATAATAACGTTACGTTAATACGGACTTGTAAATTCGCCTGCTGAGCGAATTTAAATTCGGCTTTAGACATAAATATCACATTTAACCTGTTAACAGACAGGCAGTGTATTCCAATAAACCTCAAATTATCTTTTTTTTTGAATTTGCAGTAAATCATAACCTGCAAGAAACATTATAAATCAACTTTTATTGAAAATCTGTATACGTTAGAGTGTTGGATTGAATAAAACACCAATAAATAATATGCAAAGAAAACCAGTACGTCATCGATCGTCCAGAAGATGTTTAAAGAACGTATTTTTCCCGATCATCATCTTTAGACCTACGTTTTCATTCAACATATAATAAGAGTATGTCTGTTTTGAACAGTTAGCGATGCTCAACTTAACTCGGTATTCGAAAGTATGAAACACTTTTTCGGACTTATACCTTCGTAGAGTCGTAAGATGACGCAAGTAGCAGGGAGACAA
The DNA here is from genome assembly GCF_020536995.1 of Dreissena polymorpha. Lineage (NCBI taxonomy): Eukaryota > Metazoa > Mollusca > Bivalvia > Myida > Dreissenidae > Dreissena > Dreissena polymorpha. Next base: position 60,491,081 of record NC_068357.1, on the reverse strand, counting down.
TAAGGTAGTTATTGTCATTGTATATTTGTATGCTTAGACAAGCGAAAAAGAACATCATGTTTTTCTCATTCCGGTGTACTCTATATCTTCAAGTTTAAGTTGACTTCATTTACACACAAGCAGGTTGCTGTTTAAAGTAAAGCAGTTTGGTCATTGTTTACATCAATTTAATAGTACAACAACTTCAGGAGATTGAATAATATATAAATATATAGTCATGCAAACAAAACTATTAACCATTGCAACTTCACTCCATTTTTTGATAATTTAAATGTATAATTGAACTGACTAGCATATATGCGCGTTCATATTTACATCATATTGTCCTGCCAACGTGTTGAAGTACAACTTCAGATATTCGTGCTGTTTATTTGCTGCAGTGCATCTCTTACACGTTCGACGTAAATTATATTCACATTATTGCGTCATTAACCATGAACAAAGTTATGGTCCGCTTATTCATTGTTAATTATTGCGTCTGTGGTGTCGAGAAGTGCATTTGCATCATGTTTGTTTTTTGTTGATGTTGTTGTTTTTTTTGTGTGTTTTGTTATATTTTGTTTGTTTGTTGCTGTTGTTGTTTTGTTAGTTTGTTTTTGTTTTTTTTTCTTTTTGGGGGTGGGACTTTGGGGCTGGGGGTGCTTGGGGGGGGCTTTGGGGGCCTTGAGGGGAATGAGGGGGGCTCTACAATCAGTCTCGTTATCTCTGGTGATTGGTGCATGGTTCCCAAAAGCGCATGGCAACGCTTGGCTAGTATGCCGAAGGTATGTTTAAAACTTCTTCTGCCTCAGGAGATTCGGTAGTTGTAGATTCGCTGTTCCCTTGTAAGGTTCCGAGCTATGAGTCACTTCAACAGGTAAATCAGGAGACCAATAGAATTGTCGCCTTGTCGCCAAGGAGAGTTAGTATTAAGTATCCTGGTCGTCATGCGAAACGTGTGCCGTTGAAAGGCTATTGAAAAGCATATTGATCTATCTCACAGAGTGTGTTCAAAGTGATTGCAGAACATGTCATCAACCAAAGACTCATATTATCCCCGTTTATCTTCATCCAGGTATGGTCTAACCGGCGTTTTATTTGAACAAGCTCATAGTAGTCTAAGTGAGGTAGCCACGATATGCTCGCTTGACGGTTGGACACCGTCTTCACCACTTCTCACTACGACTCCACGGCACAATAGCCTTCCCAAACCATTTAGGACTACTCTGAAAACTCGTATACAACCACTCTGTTTGATATTCATCATTTGTATATACGATTCACTACATGTGAATGAATGGCCGCAATACGGAAATGTTTATAAAACTAACAAGTGGTGTGAAGTGTTCCTTAAGTGATGCTCTCGGCATTTAAACCACCCTATATACTTATGATCGCCATTTGCTCCTGATTGGTTTATCGTTTTGTTTCACATCTGTGTAAGTAGCATCTGTGACTGCAAACTTCGATTACACATCAAACTCAGTTTTGGAACATATTTACGCAACTAAAGGTAATGATATTCACACAACTAATTTTATGTTATATTATAAAATAAATGCTTGCTTTAAAGATTGTATTCATTAAATATTAATTTACATAGAGCTGATTCATTTTGAAACAATCTTAGTAAAGATCGCTTACAGTAAATATATTATCATAAACGCGGTATTTCTCTGTTATTATATTCGTAATTGGAATTACATAACCACACAGACTCATATTGAAACAATATTCTATTGATTACATGTAAAAACTTTCACAAATCAAACTTGTGGCAGGAATTTAGTGATAGTTTATATTTATAGCTAATTTCGTTGGAAAATTATTAAAACTGTTTTTATTCGCTTGTATTGCTACATTTCATACCAAATTCATGGTAAAAACATTTCATTTTGAACTTCACCTGAATATCAATTATTTCTGTTCAGAGCTTAAATTCACAATTTGACGATTGTGAATGCAGTTTGAGCAACATATCTTTAAGAATGTAGATCCGCCCAAAATTCAAATTAAAGCGAGATAATACGATGTGTATGTGTTAAATTGTAATATATTGATAAAAATATGTTACAATAACACAAAATAGGCAATAAAACTTATATATTGAAGACGAATTTCATAAAATGCAGCAAAGACAAATTAGCGCCCCGAGCCGAGTGTGACGAAGATATTTCGTACATATTTTCCTACAATAACCGAAGCATTCGTCTTTTATTAGGATCGGAATAAGTGTTCGTGTGTCGTATGAAAATATATCGTTGCAGGAAATTAAAATGATTCGTAAAATAAAAGTGTGTTTTTGTGTCGTATGAACGAATCTGTACTTAAACAAAATTTAGATTCACATCGTACATGCATGATATACATGCTGGCGAATTCGACTACAGACATTTTTGATTTCAGAATTTAATATTTGGCTTATTTCGCATTTTTCGACACATGTTATTTCAAACTTGTATTTTAATTTATATCGAAATATATGTAAAAGTTTTTTACACTTTTTATACAAATTCATAAATATTTGACAAAATCGTATAATCTTGCTTTAAAGCGCATGCAAATGTAAACAAAAGTCCGCTTGCAATGTATTTGTTTCTTTAAGAATCAACATGTACCGGCACATCATCTTGTTACACTATATCCATCCGTATACACAATACACATATTATTTGGGCGATTCTGATAACAAACAGAGAGAGCCGTTAATTTCTAGTTTGGTGATAACTCGAGAGTGTACAAACTGTACTTGCTATAAACATGAGGTCGATCGTACTACAATTTAACATAAACGATCGCTATTTCTTACTCAATAAGGTTTTAATACTTGTATATCTGCTGCTGCCCATTTTAACTATGCCAGTGACATAATTTTAAATATTCAGCACGTCTCTCTCATGGTAACATGTACATTTCAAGTTTTATGTGATTGTTTTAGTCGTCTACACGGGAATGCAAAGTTCCGATTTAAACCAGGATATTCCAGATGTCGTTATAAGGAGCTTTTTCAAAAAGTACGACGCGGACAACAGTGGATTTCTTGACAAGAAGGAACTCTCAAGTTTACTGAAAGACGATCTGGGCCTGACTACTGCCCAAACGGAAGTGTATATCCATCTTCTGGATAAAGATGGCGACGCAAAAATCAGTTCCGACGAATTCTGCGTCTGGCTTCGGAGTAACGAACGATTCAGTTTGATGGACAATTCGTCGCGCTACTATAGAGTGAGCAAAGCCGTGGAGTTGTTCAAAAAGTATGACAGGGATGGAAGTCAAAGTATCAGTTGTAAGGAGTTTACAAACTTGTTGACCGAACTGGGATACAATGTCGATTTTGACGCAGCATTCCAAGCCCTTGATGTTGACGGAAATGGAACAATATCGTTTCCGGAGTTCCTAAAGTGGCTCAATTGGGTCCCGTTAGATTAACTGCTGCTGTTGATAAACGTTACGCTGTCAAGATTATATTTAGCTAAATGCAATTATGTTAAAGTTGACCTAAGCATACGTAAATATATGACTAACTATTTGTGAATGACAAAATACTGTAAAGATTACGTCAATAAAACATTCTGTCTTTCTGTCTGTCAATGTGACAAACATTTTAGGGGAAATGATGCAAAAGACCAAGTAGATACGGAAAATTTTCATGAAAACGATTTTTGTCACTTATTATGAATAAACAACAATTTAAACCAGAGTTCTTCCTTAAGCTGTATATAATATCATCGATTGCCAAAACATGACGAACTATGCACTACAAGACGTGTATATAAATGAAAACTTAATTTAAAAATAGTTCACCCAAAAATGATTCACACGTTTAGCATAACTTCACCATAGTTTCACTTATTTGCACTCCTAAGTGCATGTATAGACGTAGATCACGATGATGATGATGATGATGATGATGATGATGATGATGATGATGATGATGATGATGATGATGATGATGATGAAGATGGTGATGATTATGATGACGATGATGTTGATGATGATGATGATGATGATGATGATGATGATGATGATGATGATGATGATGATGATGATGATGATCATGATGATGATGATGATGATGATGATGATGATGATGATGACAAAGGGCCGTACTTCTTCAAAAACAAATTGCACACACAATTCCTTTATCTACACATTCAGGCACATTAAAGGTTCAACAACATCCGTAACAACATCCGTAAAATCGGGAAATTCGCGTCGTGAAGTCTTCATTTTGGGAAATTGGTGCATTGGATTTTTTTGCTCCCAAAAACTTTACAACTTTAAAATGGATAACTTAATGTTCTCCAGTGATCAATATTATATTATAAACTTACTATATGTTGCATTTCATTTATTACAAAAGCATAACTAAAAATGGTGTTGTTCTTGTTTTAGAAACCTTTAATTGAGATTTGTTTATACAGCAATTGAGAAATTGGTATTTTTTTCCTTTTTGAGAATGTGCCATTTTCCGGTACTTTATAAAGAAGGAAAATAAACGCTGCTACATGTAAAGCGATGATATTGATGATGAAGAGGATACTTGTGCATACCTTTATCACCATCAGATAGTACAGGCAGTTCTAGATGGCGACATCTTAGCACTGTAGAAAACATGTGGTATCCATTATTTGGCATCTCCTGTTGATTGAATACTAACAACAATAGCATACGTATTTACGTACACACAATTACAAAGTTAATAAATTACACGTAATCTGTTTATTGTTAAAACGTTCTTCGAAAGTTCAACTTTTACAGTTCTCTTAAAATAATGATAACAGATCAACTCACGAAAAACCGTTGTCTCATACTATACTAGGATTCTTAGCTTAATATTATAATAAATAAATGTACCACTTTTAAGAGACTTTTCACAGTTTGGCTACATAACATGTGTCAAACAAAAATCATATATTTAAAACATTAAACGGAGTCGGAACCGTGCTGCAGGCGCCGCCGCCACAACGGCAATACTTTGAGAAGTACCGGTATCCGTTCCTTCAGGGTCGTTTTCTGCAGCAGCTAACGACTTGAATCAACAATCAAAGCGCTGAAGGCACTGATGATGTTCGCTATTGCATAATTTAACACGCAATTCATTTTTCAAAATCAATCGCAACTTTGAAATGAACACACGCCATTCAAATTTATCAAGTGTGTGTCATAGTGCACGGGTCGAGTTGTGTGTGCACTTTTTATCATCCTTATTATTTCATTGAAATAACTTAGACAACATAAAAACAACATGGCTTTTTGGACGTTCTGAAAGCATAGAAAGTATGATGAAAAGGGTAATGAGAACTGAACATAACGAAAATTTGCAGTCACCATCATATTAAATGAATATTTTTGGAATATCGAATAACTATCTCACCAAGAATATAAATTCATAATGAAAGTTCCGTGTACAAAACTTTTGATTTTTGACACCATATACAAATTCAAAAAATACTGTAACAATGACGCGTTAAAATCCATCTCGCAGAATTTCACTTTTGCTTCCAAGATGAGAAAACAATCATAAGCGAAATAGTATAGTGCCACGATAAGAGAAAAATCATTAAATTATCATACCACAATGTTTGCCGTACTTGGTCAGCACGTCTGGAAATCATTCCTTAATGTTTGGATAGGCTGCCATTATAAACAAGTTTGCTATGTTGAATTCATCTTTGTATCAAAAGCATTGTTCTTAAATGTGGCCTTTTCAATTCGAAATGAGATTTTTAATTACCCTCGTCATGCGAAAATGGGTCTTATTCCATATGCGCCCATTATATAAATAGCCCACTCAGCTATCTTTCAGTCTGGTAAGGAGAAACATAACACATTGAGTGATTTTATAGCGAACAGCATCGCCTATGGCCGACTGCGCAAATGCACATGTTGGGTTTAACAAACGCTTGCCGAAACGCATAAGACCCATTTTCGCATGACGGCGCTATGGACGTGTGATTCAAATGTGTCGAAAGAAAACTGCGCTTAAATAAAATATCAACATACGATATATTTCGATAGTGAAGAAAGAAACTCATAACAAGGCATATGAGGACACATATTAAGTGCTCTCCCGTAGTATATATTTTATCTACTCACACTTATGTGTGGTTTGACAATGCTAACACACATTTCATGCGGTGAATATGCAACTTACAAGTGAAAAACACAACACAATAGTTTAACTTTTGTATAATTGTATTTATTTATTTAGAAAAGTGAATTGCACACTTTATTGCAAAGTCAGCGTATACGCCGACTACATTTTTAAAAGATATTTATTGTTATATTTGTTGTTTTGGTTTTAGCGATTATAAAGCATTTTTGAGGTTGCATATAGTATGCCTGTAGTAATTGATGAACTCATATCAAACTGTCTATGCATTGCGAACTGTGAATATAAACAAGCTTTACCTTCTACTAACTTTCTACTTATGCGTTGCTAGCACCCGTAAATACAAAAGATCGCCGCTATCTGTTGAGAAACATGAATCTTCCGATCGATAACAAGATGTGCTTACAGAGGGAGCTATCGTCAATGTTTTCGCCTTAATAATGTTCGTATTCACGTAAACGTCAGCACCATATTCTTTAAACCATATTAATTTCAGGTAGATATCACTAATGCACTAAAGCTTGTCAGCACACTGTATACTCGGTCACCTTCGTAGAATCAGAACTTTGCGTCTTTAAGGCCGAATTTCAAATAAAAAATGCAAAATCGGTCAATTTGACTTTTGTTTTAAGTGTTTTTTAAATGGGATTCAAAAGACGTTGTTGTTGTGTGTGGGTTGTTTTTCAATCTCATTTGCTCAGAATTTTTTATCATGGTTAACTATAGGTAATAGCATTTGCAATAATCCGAATAAATTACACCATATTATCGCGTCATGCGAAAATGGGTCTTATACCATATGTGGTCAGCGTAGCTCAAGGTCAGTATGGGTAGTCGCGCAGTCTGGTCAGGAGCTACCCTATCCGATATACAATCGGATAGGGTAGCTCCTGTACATTATTAGCTTTGCATGCAGCTAGATAGAACGAAAATAGAGACAAAGTAGACGAATATACTTATATAAGTCACAAATTTTGCCTTCCACGGAAGACTGCTCTATAGTGTTAAGATACACTAACATAGATTCGATAGACATGTCAACATCATATGTGTAAAAAACCTGGCTCAGAGCGTCCAACACTAGTTCAGGATGCTTACAGCAGCTTTGCACATTAAATGTAAAATGCCCAAAATATGAGTCAACAGTTTCAGATATCATTTTCAGCAACACTTTGTTCTAAGCCATTTAGGTGGATGAGCGAGAAAATTCCGTTATTCTGATGCATTCAATTAGAATTGTCCATAAATGTTTTCGCTTATCCTCTGGCAAGTGACAATAAAACACATCTTATGAACTACTAGATTAACGGTTTTCAAGCAAACATGTCTGAGTTATCGTACAAACTGTCTAGACACAAACATACCTATATGCTGTACAATATCGTTTTACACACGGTAAGTATTTTTGATTGTCCTTTGCTTCACGCAATAAAGATGAGTAATTATTGGAGTCTATTACATGCGCAGTTACTCCCCATTGATCGGTGCCTTTGATACGAATCTTTATTTCGTTCTCTATGTTCATTTCGACTTTTCGCTCAACTATTTCCTTCCATTGTCGCTTTGTAGGGAAATTTCCATCCTGGACGTATGAACTTAAGACGTTCATTACGTCGTACTTTTGTAGTATCCTGTATGCGTCAGGGATATATCCGAGGCATTGGCCTTCTAGTTAAATGTGACGTATAAGTCTATTAATGAAGATATTTATCGCTAGGTATTTAGGATTTAATCTGCAGATTTGGCCTAGGAATGTTAGTTTTCTGATTTCCAGTTCATTACTATCGGAACGATATTAACGGTTGACAGGTAATAATCTGTTGAGATGTTCCTGTCATACAATTGCATTGCATTGTAAAAATGCTTTTTCTTTACTGTGACCTCATGACCTAGCCTTTGACCCCAATCAGTAATTATTTGGGACAAATAGTTTGGCCAAGATTGGTGAAGATTGTGATCTGAATGTTGCCTTCACAGTTTTAACAATGCAAATGTTGACGACGCATTGCGAACGACGAGCGACGGACCAAATTCGATAACATACTCTTACAATGAGCCCTGTGAGCTTTTAAGTTAACAGAAAAAGGTTCAAGCTTTCCATTCTCAAAGATATTTTACATTTTCTTTCATTTGTATGGTCAATATTGTTGACATATATGCTCGCTCGTTGTGTATTAATACAAGTCTGTTTTTAACACTGCTAATGTATTACTTGTTAATGAAAACGTCGAAATAACAAAAACGTTATAACGCCCCCCACCCCCCACTCCAACCCGCCATCACATTCGTAGAAGCTGGGTGTATTGCGTTTCATGTATTTGTCGGTAGGTCGGTCTGTATATCGGTCTGTAGGTCGGTCAGAAGACTTCTATCGCGCGCGATATCTAAAGAACGCGTTTCCCTATAAAATTTTATTTATTTATTTTGTAATACTGAAACTGTTGCTCTGACGAATCAAAAGCACTCAATGTCACGTGAGCAATTATAAATTTGAAATAAATATCAGCTGAAATCAACAGATAAGAATGAGTTATGGCTCGCCAATATCAACCCTGTCACTGTACTTTATGTACGTATATTGAACTATTGTTTCAAAGAATAAATAAGTTTCTAGAAGCAATTGTAAACGACTGAAGCATACATAATTTAACATACTGTTTAACGTCTGGTAAAATTCGTGCCAAAAGGAACGAACGAACCCGAATGCAAATAAAGGAAAACAACACATGCGTGAAACTTTTGCTTATAAAGTTCACGAGTGCAATATCAATGTTGTCGAGCTAAAGGTATAGATAGTTCAAGAAATAAATATTAATTCCACAAATACTTAAAGACACATAACTTTCAAGCAAATCGAATGTTTTAGATATCTTACAAACACAAACAAGAATATCAGTTGAACTGATGGTTGATCCCCTATAACTCGCTCATACGAGTTAGCATAAAGATGAATAACGCAAAGACCATGAAGCACATCACACAATGATATGCATGTGTATATGTCTTGAATTGTTAAAAAGCACATAAAATAGATATCTGACATTTTTTTTGTAAAACATGTTAGGCCCAATACCCCCGCCTCTCCATCCCCGGCCCTAACATGCAGAAAAGTAGTCGTGTAGAGCTTGGCGTTTGATTGTTTGAAAATCAATACGGTTCATCAAGGCTAAAACTAATTATACGAGTATTAGTGTATATAAAAGTTAGCGATGCTCAACATTACTCGGTAATCGGACGTGTTAAAACGTTTTGTTGTTTTTTAAGACTTTAAATCCTCATAGATTCGTAGGATGACGCAAGTAGCTTTGAGGCAATAACAGTAAGAATGTTTAGTTCATAAAATTATGTATTTGCTTAGACCAGCGAATGTTACATTATGCGAAAACGATGTCAACTCATTTATGTGTTCATTCCGACGTTTATCTGAACATTTCAGTTGAAACACACAAATGTTACCGTTTAAAACAAATTCATCTGATAAGTTTTCAAGTAATTAATGATATTGATTCTCTATTGCCAATTTACTCATTCACATTTTTTATTCTATAATCGAACAGACTTTCAGACATTTGTTTCGTAAACAAGTTATGCGCGTTCTTGTTTATGTGGTACTGTGCGGTTTCTTTGCTGAGGTGCTGTCTCTGTTTCCCCTGTTGCGTGTCCCTCGTAAAGTATGTCCACGTTCATGAACCAAGATAAGCAGTTTATTGTCGATCGTGTCGTCTGTAGTATGTGTAATCGCATAATGTAATGGAAGCAGACTAACAATGAGTCTTTCTATCTAAAGTGTCAGCTAAAGTGTTCCCAACAGCACCTTCCAACGCTGGGTTATACTGCCGAATACATATTTTTGAACAGTTTCAAAGTTGTCGTAGTAAAGTGTCCACACTCGTAAGTGCTTGTTGTTTGCATCCGTCTTCATGCCTTTTCACTACGACCGCGGCGTCCAGGGTTGCAATAAAAACCGTGTCTTCAATCGTGCAATATGGACATTGCATAGCACTATGTGAAAACAAGTGTGATGCTAAAACTATATACTCTGAGTGCTTAAGTGATGAATATGAGCGTTGATAACTGAACGTTAACGATCACGTGATACCACGTAGTGTTCTATTCATCTGACTAGCCATGCATACACATCAGTGGTGGTTGCATACACGAGATTGAAGCTTGTAACGGCAGACACAATACGGGAGGTTTATAAACGTTAAGGTATGTGATTCAATTTGTAAACACATTAACTTCGATTTAAATTAACAATAATCATACCCAAAGTCTCAGCACTGTTAAATGATATTGATGTCTGACTTCAATATTGTATTTATTAAATATCAATTCACATATAACTAGCACAATCTTGGAAGGTATTGTGTAATTATCGATAACTTTTAAAGATATTATAAACAACGTGCTTTAAAATGTTTGTTTATATGCGTATTATATTCTGATCAAACACACTTTTAATGGTATGTTCTACAATTGGTTACATTTTGGTAGTCTAAAACATAAGGCGTTTGACGCGATTTAACTGACACGTTCTGTATAAGAGCAAATTTCCTGAAGCTTAACTTAATTAAAAAGTATCATAATATTTGCTTGTGTTTCTACATTATCAGAGTACCACATTTCCCATATCTTTTCGGATCGTACAATTTTAATTCCTTTCTTTAGTGAAACTTTTTTAATGAGTATGATACGAATTGTGATGTAAGATAAACTAGCAAGTTTGTGTATTGTAAAACAAATGTTGAATCCATTTTATTTTGGATTTTCGTGTGCGTCTTTAGTCTGTTTCGCTCCATAACACATTGAATGATACGTATTTAAGACGCCAAACTGACTAAAACACAGAGAGAGTCGTTTATTACTAGTTTTATCATAATACGTTGTTTCTAAATGCCCTAAACATTCCGTCGTTCGTAGTAAAATAAAACATGTAGGATCGCTATTTCTGATTAAAATTGTATAAATTGTACATATGGTGCTGTCCATTGAAAGTGTGCCAGGGATATAACATAAATATAGCATTAAAGCACAAGAGTGTGTTTGATACGTTTTAATTTCGAGTTTATTCCTCTATAAAGTGGGTATTATGTTGTTTTTTCCAGACGTTAATGCGACAATGGCCAAGTCCTTGTTTGACCCCAATACCCCAGATATCGTTATTAAGAGCCTTTTCCAAAAGTACGACAAGGACAATAGCGGCTTTCTCGACAGGAAGGAGCTTTCAAGTTTACTAGAAGACGATCTACTGGAAGACGATCTTGGCTTGACTTGGCTTGACTTGACCACTCACCAAGTGGAAGTGTATTTTCATCTATTGGACAGAGATGGCAATGCCAAAATCAGTCCCGACGAATTGTGCGCCTGGCTCCGGAGCAACGAGCAATTCAAAATGGTGAACGACAAGTCACGCTTCTATGCGGTTTGCAAAGCAGTGGATATGTTCAAAAAATATGACAAGGATAGAAGTCAGTATATCAGTTTTGAAGAGTTGAAAGATTTGTTTTTCGAATTTGGTAGCAATATTGACGTTAAATCCGCTTTCAAATAAATTGATCAGGACGGAAATGGAAAGATATCGTTTCCGGAGTTCTTGAAGTGGCTGATTTCGGTAAAATTAATATTGAAAGCTTCTGCACGATTTACATGTGACGTGATGTATTTTTAAGAATGAAATATAATAATGCGTATTTACATTAAGTCACGAAAATGCTATTGCTGTATGCGCTCTGTAGTGTGCCACACATACTGTTTATGACTACTAAAATTATACCTTACTAATACTAAACTAGTCTAGCCACGTATTTTATCTGGAATCTCAATGTACAATACAGCAAAGAAACGATCTAATATTAAAGTTAGTATTAGGTGGATTGCTGTTTCATTTCAACAATGTTACAAATAACAACGAAACCTGCAATACAAAACAGACTTAACTTTGTTACACCTTGCGATTGGACATTTGTATATGTACACTTGTTAATTCTTATGTTCACATGTTCAATAGTTTATAAAATAATGCATAAACTTATTAAAAATGAATTACAATACTGAAATACAATTACCTTATTGAACAAATGTACTATTGGATCGGTATGATTCAGAAGTGTAAAGTAATTTAACATAATGTATCATTAATTATTTTTTAAAAACGTGTTCTAACAATCTATTAAAAGAATATTATTACCAAGTAACTGTTATAAGGACGGAATCAGACCAAAAACTATTGATACTTGGAACAACAAAAGCACCTATATGGCTTAATATTGTTATAAACAACGTGCTTTTAAATGTTAATAAACTTTTGGGAAATAAAAAAGATCGGCTGAGAAGTCAGGGACAGGGCCTTCTTATATAAGAAAATCAAATTTAATCAGCTTGCTTGCTAATAGGCGACCAGTGAAGTGATTTAAAGAGGTCAAGACCAATTTGAAATCTTGAATCAAGATAAACAACAAAGGTATAAAGCTTGCTCAGACTTGTTTGTAATTTAGTTTTAAGCGCATGCGGGGGATTTTAATACCAAATTGAATATGCATTGTTCAAAGCGACATTTTGGTTTTTAGTTTAAACTAAAGCGACATTGGATCAGAGCCATAAACAATAACCTCTCAGTTTGTTGAGTAATGTAACTTTTATTTGTATATAAAAATACGTACCATTATCCTTCTTTAATGCAAAGCGAGCAAAGGAATCAAATGACAAGGTCTGGTAAATCAAAGCAATAAAAGTATTTTCCACGCATTTTTTAATTCAATAACAAAGCAAATAAACTATATATAAATGAGAGTTTGACCGGAGTCGATGTTTTGAATAAAAAATGTAAAACTTAACTTGTTTCCAAATACAGGAAATCATTTTCATCAAATAGTCACCGACTCACTTAGTACATAACGTCTTTGATATTACCTGAAACTAGATTCCTCGAGTCATCTATATAAAGTAAAAGCTTATTTTGACCGATGAGGATATATCAATTACGTAAATTTAAAAATGGACACATTTATGATATGAAAAAGAGGTTCAGTTATGATTGGAGCATGACAGAAACGCCCATCACACATTATAAATGATGTTAGCATGTTTCCCCAACACGACACTATTTAATGCAAAATACCATTCTGTAACATGATTGTTTTAATTAAAACAAGACTTTTGCCAAGCAATATATGTCCCCTACCGGCTCCACCATTGTCAGAAATTCCACCATTGTCAGAATTTTGTTGTTGTTGTTGTCATAACAACCAGAAATTTTGACATAGGAACAAAATGAAATGACGTGCATAATGTCCATATTGCCATCTATCCATGTTTAAAGTTTCATGAAAAATATGAAGAACTTTTAAAGTTATCGCAGGATCCAGAAAAGTGACAGACTCACAGACTCACAGACAGACGCACAGAGCGCAAACCATAAGTCCCCTCCGGTGAAACCGGTAGGGGACAACAAGTGTAGCTACTGAAGTCATAATGAGTATTTTATCAGCATAACTACGTATGACTTAAATGTAAATACGTTCAATAAAAAACTTGAAACAGTTTTATTGCACATGACTTGGTAATACAATACACGACGTGAATAATTCAAGTCAAAGACATATACATAAACATAGTATCAGACGTTCATATACATATAAAATACTTTATATACATGCACTTGAAATAGGTAAAGTCCTACTTATGCTTGAACAACCTTATTTTCATCTTATATTCATATTCGCGGTCATAAATGTAACGCCATACACGAATTATAACGCAAAAATGAATCCCAATCGTCTATTAGTTGTGATCTATTTAAACGCTTTGCCAAACTTTAGTGGTGAACATTTATAGATATACCCAAGTCAAAGGAACCGGAATTACTATACTAATACCATAATAAACTATTAAAAACAATTGAATTCCAGTTACCGAAGTTAGAGATAACACAATTATTGTTTATATTAAAAAAACGCGTTTTTTTCTTGCGGCTGATTATGTCTGATTCAGAAAACATGTATGTTGAAGTATACGAAACAGAGTCCATGGGGATCGAACCCTGCAACCGTATAACCACTCCAAATTGTTTATGTTTCACACATATGAACTGATTAAGTAAATTGGAACTGACTAAGCAAAGCCAATTTAAGTGCTGATGATATGTATTTTACTGCTCACAAATCAGCCGGTGGCACGGTGAGAATGCCTCACAAATCAGCCGGTGGCACGGTGAATGCCAGTTTGTCGAAGCACATCGATGCCTTTATGCAGCGTACACACACGTGTATATCCAAGGCGTACCAACTCGTTGGCAAACTGAAAAAGAACCGTAAATAAGATCATTTTAGCACACAATTTTGCAAACGAGATATCACTTTAAGTCGAAGTTCACCTTGTTTTTAGTAAAGACTAGACCTATTCTGAATGTATTCATGCTACCACATGTATACCTTTTTGAAGCAGGTTTAAGTGCTTAAGTTTGTCATTCGATGTAAAAATATGACCTCGACCTTGATAGTTGCAATGTTAATTTGTGCTCGTGATATGTCCTAATGACGCAGTAGTTTCAGAAGTACAATCTTATTTCCAAGAATGTTGTCAGTCGGTTATCTTGAATCTGATCTATGAACAAATTGTACCAAAGACGGTCAGCCATTTTGTAATTTACAGAGACAAAAGAGTCTCACATTTTTTCTCATCGTATTAAGAAAGTGAATAAAGGTTCGTAAAAGCAAAGATATGTCACACAGTTCTATTCAATATGACGCCTGAGAAGTTTAATGTTAATCAAACAAAATTCAAAATAATATTCCATCAACAAACTTTGGGTCACTTTGAAAATAATCAATAACAATTTCACGCAATAGTTTTCTCTTATACTATAAAGCGTACGAAGTTAGATTTAAATTGTACAAAAGCAATACATAATTCCACTACCAAACAGAAACACGGGAAATGCAACCAAACACCAGCTAACATGATGACTTACTTACACCCTTTCACATTTTATTTTTGGAGGATAATAACATGCAGTTTTGGAGGTGCATATTGCAACTAAAATATGTTTAGGCCGGAATCTCTCGTAAAAATGGCACAGCCAAGTTTGAATTGCTAATTGCATTGCCTCTTCTGTACACTTAACTGACAATATGTAGGATAAGACATCAAACGGTCAGAAACTCTTAGAATGACTTACATTAGAAGCATTTCTGCCCCTACTTCCCACCACGACCTTCACTTGACCTCTGTTCTGTTTAAGTGTCGCCACAGCTGAACATGGTACAAGGTCACCTTCCGGTGAGAATGCGGACTGGAAGGGAATGTTGATACTTCCGGGCATCGTACCTCGTCGAAATCTTAATTCTCAGTTTAGGAAATTTCTTATAGTGAATTCCATTTTCCATAAATATATTGTTAATGAATCAGTTCGATAAAGTTAACTTTATTAAGTTATACAGATCGAAAAAAAAACATGATGAATACGTGAGCGGTTGCATACATTCAGATGGGTTTGTTGTCCCGTTAAATAGTATTTGTGACTGGGAACGAGATTTTGACCCATCTGGTCAAAAAATGACGTTTTCAGATAAGCATATATTATCACAGTGATACATCTGACAAAACAAAATCTGAAATTTTAGCATCCCATTCCTAACAATGACGAAGTTATGTCATTTTTTGTATTTCATGTCATAAACGCCGAATAGATTTATTTTACAAACAAATTTGCAATATGTTGAATCAAAACAACTCAAAATGTAAGAAAAACTCACCTTTAAAAACCAAGAAATTTATCCGAAAATAAAAAATGTCGAACTGTACCCTACTGTATCAATGTTAAAGAAGTTAAGGTTAATTTAAACCATATAAGGTTATTCTTCAAAATGAAACTATTGTTTTATCGCATGAAGTAGGTTTACAAAGTACGCAAAACGGTAGTCACAAGTTAAAGTCATTTTTCTCGGAAACGACATCAGCGCCAAACGGGTCAAAATCTCATTTCCAGCCACATAACATGTTAAGTTTGTTTGATCTCAAAAGCTGTTACTTCAATATGTATACCCTTACTCGCTTGTGAGCTTGAATTTTTAGAAATAACGGTATTAAGTCTTCTGTAGCCATACACTTTAAGGATTCAGCATTTTAATAACGTACACAATTAACGTTATCTGACGAATGCTATCTGCACATTTGAAAGGTTTCACAAAATTTAAAAAGCTTCACATCATATTTAAACACAAGTAATATAGTTGTAACCTTTTTATCAAAGTAGCACATCAACCAAGGTGCAATAAATAAAATACCGCGAATTACATTTGATACGTTTCAGTTAACACATATCATAAATCACAGCCATTAAGATTTATGACAATGAGTTTGACATGTTTTCGAACATCAAGAATAAGTTTCAAATGAACAACAAACTTCATATTTGGCACATTGATAAAAAGAGCGCTTTTTAACATTTTATCTCTTTTTTTTTAACGTCCATAGTAAAAAAAACAATTCAATTATCTAAAGAGTCATTCGTTCGTTTAATTGAAAAGTATGTACCTTGCTTTTACATCAATTCTTGTAACGATTGTAAATGTTTGAATAGGTTCTATAACGCTGTGTACGATTAATAACAATGTATTTTTAGCATGGCACTTACATGTTTATGTCGACCAATAAAGCAATCACCTGCAAACAAATCTTTATTTCTGAAAAGTATAATGTATTGCCTACAAATGTGAGGCTCGTGCTATAACATTACTGAAAGGATACTCGTCCGGACTCCTCACATCTATGACCAGCAGCATTGGCTTCACGTTGGTTGTGGTCTTCGTGGGGCTTCGTTGAGCGCCGTTACCAAGGTAGTCACCCAGTTCCAGCAAGTCCTCAGCGGATATTCGTGGACCTTTCTCCGACTTCAATTCATCCAACGACAATGGTTCCATCGACTGAAGAACATTAGATGACTTTCAAAAGGATTATTTGACAAAACATCATTCTACATCACTCAATTGTTTTTTTAATGGACACGAGGACATAACACTAACACTTTCATTCGCATGAGTAAATATATTAGTTTCGCTCGGTCAACTATTATCTACTAGGAATGGGGGCTCAATGGCCTGTAGCATTTCTTTATAAAACTCTTTAGGCTAAATGTTTTAACTTAAAAACCTCTGTCATAGAACAATACGTTTTTTTTAACCTTTGGGCAACCCATTCATACATGTCAATGAAAACCGATTAATCTTTGAGCATGCCCCTTTTCAATGTTACAAACTTAGTTTTGAACATAAAAACATGTTTACCAACTCATTTGAAGCCTGGTCGTTGTAGTCACGTGAGTAATAAGACGCATTCGGCGTTTCATCGGCTTTTTTCGCAACAGGGCGGGCATGTTGGCGATAAGTTGCGCTCTTGGGTGTCCTGCAGAAAATCTGAATGGAGTCTTTAACACACTGCTGAATGTCGATCTCTGAAATGTATGCCAGTCAAGAATGTGTTCGTTAAAACACTGAGTCGTACCTGTTGAAAAAAACAAACAAATAAAAAGCAATAGTTATAACAAATGTATGACACCAAATGCAGAACATTTGGATCATTTTACCCATGTCACTAAGGAATATTTAAAAATAATAACTATACAGATCTTTATTTAAAACAATTCAAGCATAAAACATACCTGGCATATCGGAAAACAACAATATACACTCGTTAAAACCAAATGACAGCAGACGGTCATGAAATTGTTGCAGAATGGCAACTCCAACACAGAGCGGAAACGAGGAGTTCCCCAGCAACAGAGTATCCCACAGATGGTAGACTTTGTGTAAGGGGAAAACATCTGTAAATCAAAGGTAAACATGGAACAATTTAGTTTTATACAACTATGAAAGCCAGAAAATCGTTCAAGTGTGATGGGAAATACTATTTTCATACAGTGGTATATGGGAGAAAAACGAGAACGAAAAGTCTATTGTGAAATAAGTAAATATGAACTTTCATATAAACCTCTGTGACTTACTGGTTAAGAGTAAAAAAAAGTTGTCACATACCACATAAAAACGCTATGGGTCTTCAAGTTTTAGAAGAAACGATTATTTAATTATTCACTGTTGGATAAATTTAAGGAAAACGAATTAACTTCAGAGCGGGGCCTATGTTGACCCCCCCCCCCCCCCCAGGATAACGACCTCAACTACCTAAGTGAAGAACCACTATTAGATGTAACATGAAACATAGCAAACCTTCGAGTTTTGTTGATGGGAAAATATTTTTAAAATGTTAACTTTATACACATTAGGAAAACGTGTTACCCCAGCTCGTATTCAATTTTGCCATAAGCGGCATTATGAACAAACGTGGTTTAGAATCACCATACGAATTTACATGCCAGGTACTTAACCTCTGAATCTAATCATTTTAAGTGTCGATTTTTAAACATAATTTGCTCTATAAGTCTATATAAATCACGTGTCCGATTGGGTGTTGCCAGTTTCAACCCATGTCATAATTTGAAACATCTGTGTAGGTGACTTCATTTTGCCGTCCTTGAAAGTCAAAACGAAACGTTGTTTATGTGAATGATTGTTTAAAGCATTCAACAAAAAACCAGTTTACTTACGTGCAAACATAGTCAGGAACCATGGTATAGCGTACAACTGAAAATAAAACAAGAGGCCTATGTGTGCCGTTGATCTCTTCCTTTAGTTCACATAGTAATAGTACACTAGAGATATATTAGGTTGGAGAAGGGTTGATTTTTTAAGTTTTCACAATGTACAATAATGAACAAACCTAGTCGAAGGAAGAAGCTTCTTCAGTGTGAATGTCAGAGTTTATTTACAGGTCATCGCTGCGTCTTCACGACTACCTTATGTGCTGACCTGCCCCTGTGACCTTTCAGGCGGAAATATTTTAATTTTGAACCAAAGTAGGTCAAATTTACCCCAACACTGCTTGGGTTTTCGCCGAAGATTGATAATTATTAATTTTTTTATATACAAATACACCAGTGCACGGTAGCCAATGAAACCTTATCGTTCACTGGAAAAAAGGAGAATTTTATTACAATATAAAAATTTTAATCATATTAGATCCATTATAATATAAATAGATAAATGATTAGGTATATGTTTCGTTAAGTGTATAAATTTTGTCCTATTATAACCATAATTAGTATTGTTATCATCATTATCATTAACTCAAGCATCACAATCATCACGTAGAAGCTTCTTCAGACCATTTTATTATGTTAAATACCAAATACCAAACCTCTTGGTCGTGTGATTTTTAAGGAGGTCATTGATACAGTATAAATATCAATATACACTATACATGTCAATAAACACAATGAGACCCCTGGTGCGTGGACAGTTCTGATCCCTTATTTGAACAAATTTTGAACAGAACAAATACATAATGTAAACGATCAAATATCTAGGCTCCCAAACAGGCACATTTGTAGACTTGGGGATTATTTTTGAACTTCTTCTATACACTTAATAAGGGAAACAAATTACCACCAGAGCGAGGTCATTTGACCCCATAGGCATGATATAACAAGCCAAATACCAAATAAATTGCCTCGCGTAAAAACATACGGTTCAGTTTATCAAGTCCAAACAAAATACTACAGTTAATCAAATAGCGATATGTATTTGAATTAAATGCCTTCGACCATTTTACTTTATTATATATAATTGACCACAAGTTAAACAGATCAGTTACCACGGATGATCATTAAGTTGTTAAACAAGAACACATCGTATAGGAAAATGCAAATATTCCCTTTTCATATTTTGGAAAGCAAATAGTTTGCATATTCGTAACGGTCTACATACATCTGGTATGAATCCAATCCCTTCCATATGATTGGACAGCTCAGGATCATGGAATGCTATCAAATGACTAAACACGGCCAGGTATTCTGAAAGGGTAAAAATAACAATATATGAATGCTTTTATCATCAATGGCCATCAACTAAGATAATGAAATTAATTGAAATGCATACACATAGAGTATCTAATGAATGTTTTATTAATTAATGTTTTAGCGTATCATTTAGAAAGCATTTGTGATGATATGTGCTAGCAATTGTATTATATAACAACTCAAAAATAACGGAACATTCTGTTTATGGCTAAAATAAATATACATATGTCTGATTTATATATCATTACTTAATTAAACAGGTTACTTGTAGCTATGATAATGTGAGTTTATCTTTCTTTGATGACTATTTATATGAATGTATAACCATGATAACTGCAAAATAAATGTATAACTGATGTCATGTCCTTAAATTTTAGCACATGAATGTAGAGTAAAGCAGAGAAGTTTATTCTCAACCAACCAAATTTATATACTTACCTTGGATGACAGGTGAATTGTCTTTTAAGAAGAAGTTGTACAAATATTTGGGGATAAACGCCTTTATACAGGAATATGCTAGAGCTGCAAATAAAAAATACCAATAAATTGTATGTGAATTGAAAATTGCATAGCATCACAATCGCACTTTTGTCAAGACAGAATAGCAATATGCATTAATCTGTTTTCATTGTGTATTTCTAAATCTTCTAAGAATCTCGCATACAACGAGATATTGAATATAGCCGGTGTGTCAATGTTGTACACATGGCGTAAGCTCTAAGCAGAGTGCCATATATAAAAGAGATTTAGACCATACGTTATATCTGTTTCTTGTAAGAGTACCAAGAACACGTGTTACGGAAACTACGATGGTTGTATTCTCTTTTTTATTGAAATATTCTTGTTAATATTTTGATAATATTGAGGCGCTATGAGTTTAACCTTGATTTATAAAGGTTAGGTGACAAATAAAATTAAGATTTAAGACAAACGTGTTTCAATTCTGTGATTTGTTTTATAATGTGTACAGCGCTTAGGTCGGCAATAGTGTATTTCTTAAAATAAATCTTCGCACGCAGCTGGGATTTAAATTAGTCTATAGTTAGAACGTCGTAAAAATACAAATACAGTCATTTTTTATGTTGGCAATTTATTACAAATGTACGCCGGAATATGAAACTTTCAGCGCATATATGTAAGACAAAGGAATACCAATAAATGAAAAAATAAAAAGCGCTGAATAAAATCATACAAGATTTTAAACATTTGGCTCCCAATACTACGCGTACATAACAAGCATGCTTGCTTTAAATTCCTAGCAGTTAGTCTCCATAATAACTGCAATTGTATTTTATTCTAAATGATCAATTATTGAAATATCTCGGATAATTTATTCCTATTAATTGTTTCACAAGGCTGAGACTAATACAACTGTTTTCAAATATTTACTAAAAGCAGTTTGATGCCTGTCATGTCACTGATTATCAGAACAAATCATCTGAAAGAAGTTAATATAAATATCAGTAAATATTTATTAAAAATACAGTTACAACTCACAAATGCTTAATAACACTCCATATTGAATTTGAAAATACAAACTTACATATCGAATGCCATATAGAAGTGATTATCATTGATTTTAGTTTCCGAAGCCGTCATAGGCTGAGGTGACCACCAGACAATGTCTAGAGGGTATTTATTAGACCCACAAGATATGGAAGCTAATTCTCTTGGTACAAGCGTTGTTTTAAAATTCCGATTACTTTTATATCCGTGTCTGTGTTGAGCGTTAAATTTTCCGCCAGTATGTTTTCTAGGCCACCTTTCCAAAATCCATTACGTTGACATTTTTTAATATGTTAGTAACCCATTTCAGAATACTCTTCCATCATAAATCTTCGACAGTACCTCTTCAAAATTGTTCACTTGTAAGAAGCATTATTCCACGTGTTCAGCTCTTCCTCTTTTACGAAACAGTTTATGCGTTTCCATTTGGTATGACCGTGACTTTAACATGTCCGGGTCCTCAACACGTCTCAAAAGATAATTGTCATAAATAATATTAAAGTGAATCCGTACTGCAAGTAGCAGTCCGAAAAGATTACGGTTTAAATCAAAGCAAAAATCTATTGAAACCTAATAAGGCGCCGGGATCTTAATTTCTTACCGAAGTTACTTCTCATAAAAAAATAAAGTGGTTCGGGTAAAACACGTGTAAAGGTAACTTACATGAAAAGAATAATTTAAAGTATTTAACAGAGAGAAAATGTGTTTGCTTTCTGATTATCACCGTGAAATAATTTAGTGAAACAAGAAACCGTCGGAGACAGGTGATGCTCCCCAAAGTTTTTTTGTCACAATATTGCACTATATATTCAGATAAAAGGAAACGTCTTGAGGGCCATAACTTTGGACCAACATAATACGATGGATGGTTTAGCAACTTAAAAATTTCAAAGGGCCATAACTCCCTTAATAAATCATCTAACCAAAACCCACAAATAACATGCGCATCTCCTTAATGTAGTTAAGCTTCCCATAAAGCTTCATTGAATTCCAGTCAGTAGTTGGGGAGAAATAGCCCAGACAAGAATTGCACTATATGTACAGTTTATAGAAAATTTCAAAGGACCATAACTCTGTGAAAAATCATCCGACCATAACCGGCTGATAATATGCACATCTCCTGTTGGTAGTGAAGCTTCCCATAAAGTTTCATTGAATTCCCGTAATAAGTTGCTGAGAAATAGCTCGGACAAGAATTGCACTATATGTACAATAAAAAATTTCAAAGGGCCATAACTCTGTGAAAAATCATCCGACGAGAACCGGCTGATAATATTCACATCTCCTCTTGGTAGTGAAGCTTCCCATAAAGTTTCATTGAATTCCGGTCATTAGTTGCTGAGAAATAGCCCGGACAAGAATTGCACTATATGTACAGTTAATGGAAAATTGCAAAGGGCCATAACTCTGTGAAAAATCATCCGACGAGAACCGGCTGATAATATGCACATCTCCTCTTTGTAGTGAAGCTTCCCATAAAGCTTCATTTAATTCCGGTCATTAGTTGCTGAGAAATAGCCCGGACAAGAATTGCACTATATGTACAGTTAATGGAAAATTTTAAAGGGCCATAACTCTGTGAAAAATCATCCGACCAGAACCCGCTGATAATATGCACATCTCCTCTTGGTAGTGAAGCTTCCCATAAAGTTTCATTGAATTCCGGTCATTAGTTGCTGAGAAATAGCCCGGACAAAAATTGTGCACGGACGGACGGAAACACGGACACACGCACGGACAGACGAAGCGGCGACTATATGCTCCCTCCCAAAAAAAAAATTGTGGGAGCATAAAAAAACCGGTTCTTGAAAGGCAGTTATTATTTAAGCAAATGCAACAGTTCAGCAATACTTCAAAGCGCCGAAAAAATTAATAAATCATATCAATTTTTCAAAAGACTTCTATTTTTACCAACGCATGGTACTAATATATATTTTTTTTTAAATCAAAATAAATCACACATATATTAAGCTTCAACTTGCTATATGGCGATTATTAGACATTGATATATTTGTGGGGAGTGTGTTGAATAATAACTTCATTAAAACAGTAATGAGTTCCGACAAACCTTCGTCGTTGAAATGCAGTGCGAGGAACGGAGCGCAAAGGGAGTCGAGCCCCTGCCAGTACACATACTGCGGATGACTGACCACCCATGCCTTAAGGACTCGCTTGAATTTAGCGTGCGCAGTTGGGGACGCAAGCAGTTCATGGTACTGGTGACAGCGCGGAATGTCCACTGCGATCTAGGAAATACGTGCACAAACTTTAGTATTTTCAGCACGATTTTTGACGATGCTCCGAAGCATCGTCTAAGTTATCATATCATAAAAAATTCTTCACAATAGGAACCTATGTAAAAGACCGAGCCAGTCCGATTGAGATAGCTCGATTGTTCTAATCGGCTTACCTCGCTGATTATCATTGATAAAGGTATAGGAAGCTCAGCTATAAATAGGACAGCATATTCTGGGAAAAGATTTAATAATAGTTTGAAAACGTTAATTTTAAATCAGTTATATTCAATCCATTATATGTTTATAGATCAATGAAACAACCATGCATTTTCTGTATTGTATTTGACATTTGTCGTGATTCAGTAAATAAATTGCGAATTAAAACGTGTTTAATTAACTTTCAACGCGATCATGAGTGTATAGAAAACGAATTATTTCGAACCTGCAATTTGTAAACATTGTAGCGACTATGGTATATAAACAGCATAATAGCCTTATCATATCTGTGATACTCGCTCTTCTGCGTGCTTTCTCATTTTTGCATATTTTATAAACTTTTCAAACATAAATTAAAGAGCCACATCAGTGCACATACTATGTTTGACAATTCATTCGTTTGTTGGATATTGTTTGCTGTTTTAAACACATATTAGGTCATATCGCGGAGATTTAGTTAACCTTATCATGTGTTCATGGGCGAACTCACGTATTCAAGTGCTCTAACGACTATGTGCTCATACCCACTTTCGATCGGGAATCGTCATGAAATTATTGCCGTACTTAACGAACAAACATGCCTAAGCTTATTGAATTAGAGAAAAAGAACGATAATCAAAAGAGAAAAAGTACATACACATGGGATTGTGAAATCTCGTCCGTACACATAGCATCATTAACTTAGGAAAGGAAACAACGAAATATAAAGTTTGGTATGATATACATGTGAAATTAAAGAGCATGGTGTAATTAAAGAGCATGTCAAGTTTTGAATTTATATGCTGAAACGTAATTTTATAACCCACAAACGTTTTACTGTAACAGACAGTTTTTTTAAGATAAGTGGTACAGAAAATACACGTCGAATACCTTTTAAAAGATATTTCTTGTTATATTTGATCGAGAATGTAACCCGCCTCCCAGTTTCGCTGAAAGGATCAAGTTCTTCACGGGTACTACTTCCCCGTACCCCCAATTTTTTTTCGTACCCTACATTTTTCGTACCCATTTTTTTTCGTACCCAATATTTTTTTCATACCCAAATTTTTGCTCGTACCCAAATTTTTTTTCGTACCCATTTTTTTTCCTACCCAAATTTTTTCGTAACTAAATCTTTGTACGTACTTAATTTTTTTTGGCATAATTTGTGTACCCAAAATTTTCGTACCCATTTTTTTCCTACCCAATATTTTTGTACCCACATACACAATTGTGGTGATGTAGATAAACTTAAATAGATGCTTTTATATCAATCCTCTTCAAAAGCATCGTCACAGCAGTACTGTCAGTACTTTGATTTTTCTCTGACTCAACAGTATGGAAACACATTGATTAAAATAAAATACCGACGCACAACAAACATCAAATATGGATGAGCACGCGTTATTAACTAGTATATTTAAAGTTAACGTGTTAACTTAAGTTGTACATTTTAATAATAGACCTACCGTTTTCATATTGCCAATAAAAATACGCGATGTTGTTTTCAGATAATTAGAGATGTCAAGTATATAGGTAACATTACCAAATTAAAGACCTAAATGCCCAAGGATGGTAACGTCTACCAAATGATCTCGTTAAAAACCACATGTACCTGACGATCAGTACCCGTTGGTGTTTCCTTATCAATACTTTCATATTCTGCTTGTATATCTCCCTGAAATACGTTCAAATAAATGAAAATATGTTCGTTTACAAAGAAATAATCAAATAAATGAGAATATCTTCGTCGTTTAAGCAACAAGATTTTTAAACGATCATAATTATCATGAAGTCATGTGTACACATTGCATGCAACAAAATAATTTGAACACAATCATATTAAAGAAAGCGTTAAGATATTAAAACTTTAAGGATTGATACAATGTTTAAGTTTATAGCTACCTTGACATCTAGAATGGCCGCCCACACGAGGTGTCTGAACAGCGGAGGTATGTCCACCCTGGCCTCCCGTAGGATGTCGTTACGTTTGTATGGGTACCCCTTGATTAGACGCTCGTACAGAATCACTCGGTGAAACTGAGATAATGATAAACAAGGGACAAAATTGTCACAAAACCAGGTTTTCAATTTGAAAAAAAGTCTGATAAAGGGAGACAACTCAAACTGAACTGATTGTTTATAATTAACCCCCTTTGTTTTAAAATAAATATATTTTAGTCGTGGCGACCTTGACCTTGGAGATATTGACATAATTCTTTTGTACGACACACCGTCCAGTGATAGTGAACAAATGTGCCAAATGATTTTAAAATCTCACAATGAATGACATAGTTATGGCCCGGGCAAGCTCGTTTATGGCCATTTTTTACCTTTGAACTCAAACTGTGACCTTGACCTTGGAGATATCGACGTAATTCTTTCGCGCGACACACCGTCTAATGATGGTGAACAAAAGTGCCAACTGATTATAAAATCTCACAATGAACGACAAAGTTACGGCCCGGACAAGCTTGTTCCGCACGCCTGCCCGCTAACCCGCCCGCCCGCCGACATTCGCTAATCTAATAACCAGCTTTTTCCTTCGGAAAACCTGGTTAAAAAGACCACTTGATACTACTTTTGAGGTCAAGATTTTACCTAACAAATATGACATAACAGTCTGCTCGTTTTGGCCTCAACAAAAAGATCAACAGAATTGATCAACAAATGTCTCCAGGTTTTTACTTTAAGCTATTAAACGAAAGATGAAGAAACTATATCGTAAAATACAAACTAAATTTCAAACAAAATTATTTCATTTTACAAATTCTACATTTGGCAAATTCGACGATCATCTGAGCAATGCGTGATGGTATTAAAGGCACAAAACCAAATGGAGGCATTCCAGTTAAGGGCAAGAAGATAACTGATATTTTTCCAATCAAGTTTTTTTAACTTCAGTAAAATATGGATTGAGTATCGGTACCTTTCAATTACAAAACATATAAATTGGCAATTAAAGTTGGATAATCAGAATCAAAATGTCGGTTTAAAAATATAGTTACGTTTATTTTACGACATATTTGTTTCAAACACCACTTTCATTTATTGGATCATTGAAAATGAGAACATTAGAATATTAATAGTCTTTACAAACGCGCAAACATTAATAAAACTGAGGACACCGCCTGTTACACCAGTTTTACTGAGGTTTGTGCACTCGGTTCGTATCTCACTGTTTGGCAATTAGTGACTTAGCCATACATAAAGGACCACAGAGTATGTTAAACGATCTTGCTAGTGCAATAGAATTTTCACGTATTATGTATTTTGTTTTAGGTGGGTTCCTACTGCAGATCCGATCAACTCGATCATCCCGATCACCGAAATTTCCCGACCAAACCCGACCAAGCACGACTAAAAAGGGTATACACGACTTCTTCTCGACCTCTTGTCGATAACACACGACCCCCACACGACTCATTCACGACGTCCACTCAATCATCCTTCCGATTTCCGCTCGATCATCTCGACCTATACGCAAGCCCTATACGATCTCAGCTCGACCAAGTGGACCTAAGCCCGATCGCCACCAGATATTCACACGACCAGATCGAAATGGTCGTACTACAGTGGTACAAAGCGATCTAAAATAACTCGGGTAGAGGTCGAGCGGGTCGGGTACAGAGCTCGTGTATGGTCGAATAGAAATCGGGAAGTGATCGTGTACGGTCGAGTAGCCGTCGGGTAGCAGTCTAGTAAATCTGTTGTACATCAAATCGAATAGAGGTCGAGTGGATCGTGTTGCGAACTTAAATAACTCGGGTAGAGGTCGAGTGGATCGGGTACAGATCGTGTAAAAGATGTCAATCCGATCGCCCAAATGATTGCTTCACGATCACTTCGATCTTCTACTCGACTAATACACGACCACTTCCCGAGCGCTTCTCGATCCATGTCCTTCTCGACCGCTATTCGATATTTTTGACATGACATAAAAATATCGGGTAGGAAGCCCGACCAATGCCGACCTACCCGACCGCCCCCGACCACTCATGCCGACCGAACCAGACCGGTACCCGATCGCTTGGTCGGGCTTGATCGAGTTGATCTGATCGGCAGTGGGAACCCAGCTTTTAGTACGGCACCCAAATATACAATAAATACATCAGAATAAAAATGGAATTAATAAAAATAAGAATAATGAAACTCCAATAACATTATATGGAGAGGCATTATTGTTAACACCCTTCTCTTTACTTTCATGAAAGGGACATTTTGCTCATCTAAAACTGGACAATGCTTGGAACAGTACATTTACATCAAAACAATACTTAAATTGGGATAGCCTTGAAATGGTCAATGAAAGGCATTTGGGGGTTTAAAGGCCTACCGTATATCACACCAGTAACACCAGTAACAAACCTGGTGTTCTATGTCTTTCTCTTTGATCACAAGCGGAAGATTGGCAGTATTTGCAAGGTCGGCGTTGCTAAGCGATGTAGGAATGGCGTCACGAGAGCTATTTCTAAAACATCAACAAATTAAGTAGATTCTTATGGTGGAAAACTCCCTAAATCCGAACAAAATACTTTCCTACTGAAAACAGGTAACATGCATATCAACTTATTTGATTTGAAAATAATATGTCAAAAGTGTAATGAAAAAAGAACATTTGTATATTTTATAATCTAGTGATTTAATTATATTTGACAATAACAGTATGGTATTGGTACAATTTATATATAATTTTTAACGTCCAACTTCATCGGTCTACTCTTACCGCGTACGTAAGAGAATGCTGATATATGCAAACGCATTAAATATATAACACAAACAGATTTTTGTAACCATATTTATGGTAGAAATGTGGTAACGTAAATAACAGTTTCTGTATGTCGCATGAGGCGTAAAGCTGACACCCTCTTGCGGAAAGTTTTTTTTCTCACGCATTATG
This sequence comes from Dreissena polymorpha, assembly GCF_020536995.1. Taxonomy (NCBI): domain Eukaryota; kingdom Metazoa; phylum Mollusca; class Bivalvia; order Myida; family Dreissenidae; genus Dreissena; species Dreissena polymorpha. Next base: position 60,462,237 of record NC_068357.1, on the reverse strand, counting down.
TTTAGTGTGTTAAATCCAAAGTGTGTGTTTAGAGACTGATTTATTGGTTGAACCAGCGTCAGTAACTTCACCCGCGAATTATGTATTCCAACGACAATTAAATGTCAATTACAAACCTGGTGTAAAATGCATATAAAAACAATCTTACTCATTTTCAAGAAGAGGATAGTACGCTTTTCCATCCATGTCTGACAACCTCTGAAATTCATCCAAAGATTACAAAGTTACTGTTATACGCAAACAAATATATTTAGTTTAACGTTGTTAGTTTTTACTTATACAAGTTGCGCTTAATAACCAAATTAATATATTAAAGCAGAAAAAAATCTCAAGATTTATAATACATTTTATAGGTTCTAATTTTCAATAAACAGCAAAAATGATTATTACTGCAATTCAAATTTCGAAATAACAAGTTTAACAACATTAATGTTTTAGTTATAAATGAGAAAAAAAAGTATACAAAATTTAGAAGACAGTTGCTATCTTTGGCCTAAACAAACTATAAACTGTTTTCATTCTAAAATCCCTGGCAATTAATTTCACAGTCTGCCAGAAGCCTTTAATTTATGATAACACAAATTAAACAAATTGGGCGCCATCATCAAGTGTGCACACCTGATGCAATGCGTCTGTTGCAATCAAGCCACGTATAGTTACATATAATAATTAAAACCTTAGATATCTCCTTAGAAAACGGTCTGTAATTAAAATTATCAAATCTCTTTTTCCTTAAAGAGACGTGTGTCGTCATTATAGCACGTTATCAACTAGTGCTAATAATAAACAAGATGTGTTTGTGAAACACAATGTCCCCCTATATGACGTTTGACCTTGAAGGATGACCTTGACCCTAGAAGGATGGCCTTGACCCTAGAAGGATGACCTTGACCTTTCACCACTCAAAATGTGCAGCTCCATGAGATACACATGCATGCCAAATATCAAGTTGCTATCTTCAATATTGCAAAAGTATTCATAAAATAAGCGATTTGGGCCACATATATTTAACCTCTGACCTTGAAGGATGACCTTGACCTTTCACCACTCAAAATGTGCAGCTCCATAAGTTACACATGCATGCCATATATCAAGTTGCTATCTTCAATATTGCAAAAGTATTCATAAAATAAGCGATTTGGGCCACATATATTTGACCTCTGACCTTGAAGGATGACCTTGACCTTTCACCACTCAAAATGTGCAGCTGCATGAGATACACATGCATGCCAAATATCAAGTTGCTATCTTCAATATTGCAAAAGTATTCATAAAATGAGCGATTTTGGCCACATATATTTGACCTCTGACCTTGAAGGATGACCTTGACCTTGACCTTTCACCACTCAAAATGTGCAGCTCCATGAGATACACATGCATGCCAAATATCAAGTTGCTATATTCAATATAGCAAAAGTTATTGCAAAATGTTAAAGTTGGCGCAAACCAACCAACCAACCAACAGACCAACAGACCAACCAACAGACCAACAGACAGGGCAAAAACAATATGTTCCCCACTACTATAGTGGGGGACATAAAAATGTTGAAAACCACATTAAAGCCGAAAGTTAAATATACAAACGTCTGTACACAGTATCATGGGTAAATATACAGACGGCCTAAAACGTGACAACGTCACAACTCTATGTTAGAAACGTATTTATATTTGCCGTTTGATGTTTAATAAAATGACACAGAAAATGACCATGAGCTGTGGAAAATGTAAACTTTTTTATTTAAGCTTCAGTAAATCCGTACCTCATGGACTGAACAATTGTATCAACGAAAAACGAGTTCAATTAAATTAAGCAAGTGAAGATGGGAAACAAAATAATAAAACTTCTAGCGTTTGAACTTTATAATGGAAAAATAAAATATTGTCGTAGTACCTAATGACAGGAGTAATATATTGACACGCAATATAAAATTGCATGTTTTATTTTTTATTCGCATCTCCTATAGTTTAGGAGAGAAACGTTAAGGCTATTGGCAAATTCAGTTAACCTGTCTGAGCTGGTCGAGGGACAGCAGCACCACCCTGGTGTCCCAGAGCTCCGCCTGGTCACGACCCTCCCCGAGGACGTCACCGCTATCCAGGGTCAGGCTGAAATGGTAGCATCAAGTAGGTAGTATCTTTAGATATTTTTTATCGTTTTTCGTAAATCGGGAATTTTCATTCATTGTTTACGTCTGAATGAAACAGTCCGGAACGAAATAGCAACTTAAAATGACACCATTGTGTGATGCCATTAGCAAAAAAAAAAATAGGAATGTGTTAATTTATAAACAATACAATATGGAATGTTATTAAGAAACGCTTTATTAACATAAATATGTTCAATGGTGTTTTATTACTAGATGGTATGAACATCTCTTGCATTATCTTACATGGGCAGGATGGTGACGGACGGTTTAGCCTTGATCATGCCCACTTTCTTGAGGACGGCCCCCAGATCCCCGCCTGCCAGCTTCCACAGATAGTAGACCTCCTCCATGCTGCGCTCCGAAAGGTAGTCCACAACTTCATCTACAACGTGAAATACAAATAGTCCATCACTCAACCTGCAACGTGAAATAAAAAAGTATAACACTTAGCCAACAACGTGGAATTAACTTAGTCTAACACTCAATTTCAACGCAAAATACAAATACCCAGTAGTCCATCACTTAATCTAAAAGTTGAAAGACAAAGACTTCATCGACGACATGCAATAAGAAACTACAACACTTGTTCTACAACGGTCCAAAACTTTATCTAGATTGGCAAATACAAATAGTCCAATACCTTAACACTTTTTCTGCATAGGAAAATTCAAATACGTCATGGCAGAAAGATGTCTACATTGTTAGATATATATATATATATATATATTTTAATGTATCTTCAATTCTACATAACAATAGACACCCAGTACAGCACGAATGCAATAATGCAATATACGTATAACCCACCACTTCATATAATACGAGTCACACAATTTTCTAAAATTTCACCTAATATATCAAAGACAAAGATTCTACAACAACAATGTTGCATACAAATAGTCTTCCCCTTCAATTATAATGTTACATAGCATTCATCCATTAATAAATAAACAGAGTCACATACAAACTTAAGACTGTAACATACGGATAGACAAACACGTGTGCGGGATCGAGTGCGTGCTTGTATACATTTACCGTGCATGAAACGAACCCGCCCACAAACTACAAGAGACCACTGTGTTAAGCAGCAACCGACCAGTGATATATCAGTTCCTCTTATTTAAACTGATTTCTGACCAGGCAATGTTATTGTCATTAAATGTTCTTATGTTGCAAAAAACAACAACAGATTTCCACCTTTCCCTGAATAGTTTATATAAATTGCTTGCAGATCTTGTTAACACTTTGCTAGTAGCAAAGGATCGAGCACAGGTGGTTAGCGTGTGGCTATAATAATAGTTAGAAAAAAACATCATTTTGAATGAAAAAATATCAAATTGTAACGAAATATCAACTTCTCAGAAGAAAAAAAACAAGGGACAAAATTGTCACAAAACCAGGTTTTCATTGTGAAAAAAAATCTGATAAAGGGAGAAAACTCAAACTGAACTTTTGAAATGACCAAAAAAAATTAACCCCCTTTGTAAGTATTTTTTTTTTAATCTATTTTTAGTCGTGGCGACCTTGACATTGGAGATATTGACGTGATTCTTTCGTGGGACACACCGTCCAATGATGGTGAACAAATGTGCCAAATGATTTTAAAATCTCACAATGAATGACATAGTTATGGCCAGGACAAGCTCATTTATGGCCATTTTTGACCTTTGAACTCAAAGTGTGACCTTGACCTTGGAGATATCGACGTAATTATTTCGCGCGACACACCGTCCAATGATGGTGAACAAATGTGCCAAATGATTTTAAAATCTGACGATGAACGACATAGTTATGGCTCGGACAAGCTCATTTATGGCCATTTTTGACCTTTGAACTCAAAGTGTGACCTTGACCTTGGAGATATCGACGTAATTATTTCGCGCGACACACCGTCCAATGATGGTGAACAAATGTGCCAAATGATTTTAAAATCTGACAATGAACGACATAGTTATGGCCCGGACAAGCTTATTCCGCCAGCCCGCCAGCCAGCCAGCCCGCCAGCCAGCCAGCCCGCCCGCATTCGCCAATCTAATAACCAGTTTTTTCCTTCGGAAAACCTGGTTAAAAACGAAAACAGGGCGCATCGCTTAGAACAGCCATAACTTGTGCAGCGATTTCGATGAACTCGGTATTATTCATCGCAGAAATGAATTTCCTTTCTAAAAATGTATATATCTTGTAATATTTTTACATATGCTGGGTCAAATGTTAAGAAATAACACGATACACAACTCGCGTAACCCACTTGTCAATGTTTTTTGCAATTTGCAGTATAGTTTAACCTGTTAGATCCATTTTAAATCTACTCTATATTGAAAATTTCTATATGTTAGAGAGCTGGATCTATTATATCACCAGTATATCATATGCATAGAAAAGCAGTGCATCCTCGATCGTTAGCATATGTTGTTTTAAGAACGTATTGTTTCCGGATCATCATCTTTAGTCCTAAGTTTTCATTCAACTTATTATAGGAGTATGTTTGTTTTGAACAGTTAGCGATGATCAACTTAACTCGGTATTGGAAAGTATGAAACACTTTTTCGGACATTAATCTTCGTAGTGTCGTAAGATGACGCAAATAGCAGGGTGTACGTGTGTATGCTTAGACTAGCGAAAACGGACGTCATGTTTTTTCTCATTCTGGTGTACTCTTAATCTTCAAGTTTAAGTTGACTTAATTTACACACAAGTAGGTTGCTGTTTAAAGTTTAGGAGTTTGGTCAATATGTTAATATATAGTCATGCAAAACAAAACTATTTACCATTGCAACTTCACTCCATTTTTCATAATTTAAATGTATAATCGAACTGACTAGCATATATGCGCGCTCATATTTACATCATATTGTCCTGACAACGTGTTGAAGTACAACTTCAGATATTCGTGCTGTTTATTTGCTGCAGTGCACCTCTTACGTGTCCGACGTAAGTTATATTCACATAATTGCGTCATCAACCATGAACAAAGTTATGGTCCGCTTATTCATTGTTAATTTTTGCGTCTGTGGTGTCGAGAAGCGCATTTTCATCATGTTGTTTGTTTTATTGTTGATGATGTTTTGTTGTTGTTTTGGTTTTGTTTTATATTTGGTTGGTTTGTTGTTGTTGTTGTTTTGTTGTTGTTGTTCTTTTTTTTTTGAGGGAGGGGGGGCTTGGGGAGAAGTACTACAATCAGCCTCGTGATCTCAGGTGATTGGTGCATGGTTCCCAAAAGCGCCTGACAACGCTTGGCTAGTATGCCGAAGGTATGTTTAAAGCTTCTTCTGCCTCAGAAGATTTGGCAGTTGTAGATTCGCTGTTCCCGTGTAAGCTTCCGCGCTACGAGTGACCTCAACAGGTAAATCGGTAAATCAGGAGACCAAAAGAATTGTCGCCTTGTCGCCAAGGAGAAAGAATTAAGTATCCTGGTCGTCATGCGATACGTGTGCCGGTGAAAGGCTATTGAAAAGCATATTGATCTATCTGACAGAGTATCTTCATAGTGATTCACCGATAGACTCATATTATCTCCGTTAATCATTAACATACCATACCCTGTTTCCCATGTAATATAACCATTACGAATATGTTTTATCTTACACATGTGTAATACACTTTTTAAGCGTTTTCATTGGCTTAGTTTTCGTTAAATTAACCAATCGCATTTTGTTATATTGCTGAAATGACGTTGCAACGTCAAATGACGTCACGAAAGATAAACAATATTCGGGATTTATCATTATGTTTGCGTAAAAAATTATTTAATTTGCTCATTTAAAAGAATGTTATAAAAAAAGATCTGACACTCGTTGTCATATCATACCATATTTTATTAAACTCGTCCAGGAAATTTGTTAGTAAGCTCGCCAAAGGCTTGCTTACTAAGAAAATTTCTGAACTCGTTTAATAAAATATGGTATGATATGACACCTCGTGCTAGATCCTATATTTATCTTCTTCCATTTATGGTCTTACCGGCGATTACTTTGAACATGCTCATATTAGTGTATGTTAGGTAGCCACAATATGCGTTCTTGACGTGTGGACGCGATCTTCACCCCGTCCCACTACGATCCCACGTCACACTAGCCTTCCGAAACCATTTAGGACTACCCTAAATACTCGTATACACCACTTTGTATTATAGTCATCATGTGTATAAATGATTCACCACATGTGAATGATTGGCCACAATACGGATATGTTTATAAAACTCACATGTCATGTGATGTGAGATGTTCCTAAAGCGATGCTATTTAAACCATCATACATGCTTAGGGTCGACATTAGCTCCTGATTGGTTTATCGTTTAGTGTCAAATCTAAGTTAGCAGCAAGAGTGTGTCTGCAAACCTCGCATACATATCACACTTTGGAACCTATTTACGACGACTAAAGGTAATGATATTCACACAACAAAGTAAATGTTATAAAATTATATAAATGCTTGCTTTAAAGATTGTATTCATTAAATATCAATTTACATAGAACTGGCACAAATTTGAAACAAACTTCGTAAAGATCGCTTACAGTAAAGGTATTATAATCAACGCGGTCTTTCTCTATTAGTATATTCGTTATTGGAACTGTATAACCACACAGACTCATATTGGAACAATATTCTATTTATTACTTTTAAAAACATTCACAAATATGACATATGACAGGAATTCGGTGATGCTTAATATTTATAGCGAATTTCGCTGGAAAATTATTATAACTTTGTTTTTATTCGCTTGTATTGCTACATTCCCTGCGTAATACAAAATACATGGGAAAAATCATCTAGCTTCGAAATTTATCTGAATATAAGTTATTTCTGTTCAAAGTTTAAATTCACATTTTGACGGTTGTGAATGCCGTTTGAGCATTAGATCTTTAAGAATGTACATCCACCCGAAATTCAAATGAAAGCGCCTGCAAATTAGTCGTGTTTTCCGAGAAAACTGGGCTTAATGCATGTGCGTAAAGTGTCGTCCCAGATTAGCCTGTGCAGTCCGCACAGGCTAATCAGGGACGACACTTTACGCCTTAACAAGATTTTCGGTAAGAAGGGACTTCCTTTAAACGAAAAATACCATAAAAGCGAAAAGGGTCGTCCCTGATTAGCCTGTGCGGACTGCTTGCAATGTATTTGTCTCTTTGAGAATCAACATGCACCGGCACATCATCTTGTTACACTATATCCATCCGTATACACAATACACATATTATTTGGGCGATTCTGGTTGTGGTTGCAACGAGTTTTCTTTTAATTAAGTTTGTTTATAACTAGCAATGGTACAACGTCGTCTTGCTATAAACACGAAGTCTATCGTACGACAATTTAACATAAACGATCGCTTTTTCTTAATAAGCTTTTAATGCTTTTATATCTGATGCTGCCCATTTTTACTATCCAGTGACATCATTTTAAATATTCAGCATGTCTGTCTCACGGTTACATGTAAATTTGAATGTGATTGTTTTAGTCGTCTACACGAGAATGCAACATTCCTATTTCAACCAGGACGTTCCTGATGTCGTAATAAAGAGCTTTTTCAAAAAGTACGACGCGGACAACAGCGGCTTTCTCGACAAGAAGGAACTCTCAAGTTTACTGGAAGACGATCTGGGCCTGACCGCTGCCCAAGTGGAGGTGTATATCTATCTTTTGGATGAAGATGGCGACGCAAAAATCAGTTCCGACGAATTCTGCGCCTGGCTTCGGAGCAACGAGCGATTTAGTATGGTGGACAATTCGTCGCGCTACTACAGAGTGAGCAAAGCCGTGGAGCTGTTCAAAAAGTATGACAGGGATGGAAGTCAAAGTATCAGTTGTGAGGAGTTTACAAACTTGTTGACCGAAATGGGTTACAATGTCGATTTTGACGCAGCATTCGAAGCCCTCGATGCTGACGGAAATGGAACAATATCGTTTCCGGAGTTCCTAAAGTGGCTCAATTGGGTCCCGTGAGATTAAAAGCTGTTGTCAATGTGACAAACATTTTAGGGGAAATGATGCGTATACGGATATACTTGTCATTTGTACGCTCAGGGTTCATAAGGTTCATTTTTATTTTCATTAGCATTAACAAAAAGTAAACAATAAAAGCCTCTTTTACTAGAGACCAATTGGATACAGAAAATTTTCATTAAAATGATTTTTGTCACTTACTATGAATAAACAACAATTTAAACCACAGGAGGGAAGCCCCTATATATTTTTTATATATGCTATAATAGAGACAAGGAGTTCAACTTCGTTTACCGTAAAACTAGACCATCTTTACTGGAAACCATGTAACTCGAACATTTTTTAAAGAATCAACTACACACCGGTTGACTTCAAAAGCTTATAAAATAATGTATCGGGAAAAATGAACATCAGTACCATTGGTCCCGCAGTATTTCGATACCGGCCCTCAGAAATTGACCCATTTCCAAAATCGTGTTTGGTCGGACACAAGTGTGTCAACATAGAGATTTTCCATGTCGATCACTTTAAAGAGCTAAAACTCAATAACGAAGTCATTAAACGGTAGATAAACAGCACCTGTATGCACATTAAACATTTTTTCAATCGGTTACAATACCTATGGTAATCGAAAAGAATGGTAAACACCATTTTATCGCGTCTTTCGATCCGCGAGTACAAAATCTAAACAGAAAAATTATATTTTGACTCTGGAAAACCCTTTGATTACATCAGAGATTTTGTAACACAAAAAACGATTGGTCAGTTTTCAATAATTTCTCACTCACCTTTTTTAACGGAGATCCTCGGGAAATTCCGCCCAACCAATAAAAAGACCCGTAGCAAATGTATGCTTTATTGAATGACGTCAGAGAATTCCCGATAAAAATTCCTTGAAAAATTAAACCTCTTGGTTGTTTATTAACAAATCGGAGAGAAAAAACACGTTTGATGGTGTGTGAATGACTATAAAATGTATTGTTATCGATTCATTAATGAAATAACCGTTTAAATGACGAACAGTCAGGTAATCAGTGTGTTTCTGCTGTTTGAAACGATCGGAAATTGAAGCTAATTTGGACACACTTGTGTCCGACCAAAAATTGTACCGTGAGTGTCAGCTTCTAGTTTTACGGTAAACGAAGTGAACTCCTTTTCTCTATTATAGCATATATAAACAAAAAATGTGGGCTTCCCTCCTGTGATTTAAACCATTGTTCTTCCTTAAGCTGTATATGATAACACCAATTGTCGGAACATGACTAAATATGCACTACATGACGGGTATATAAATGTGACCTTAATTTTAAAAAAGTGCACCCCAAAATGTTTCAAACATTTAGAATAACTTAACCATAGTGTCACTTATTTGCACTCTTCATGATTGCTTGTGAAGACGTAGTTAACGATGATGATTTTGATGATGATGATGTAATTATGAAGGGATTCTGATGGCAATCACAATAATGAAGACGACTATACAAACTAGAAATTTGTCAAAGACACTTTTGCCCCAAACGATACATGTCTGGACACGGACCAATCCACTTCCACAATGGACAGAAAGACAAAGGGCCATACTTCTGCCAAAGAACGTTGCGCATGAAACTCATTTATCTACACATTCAGGCAAATTAACCGATAAAGGTTTAACAAAATCCGCCAGTAGTTAAGACCACACAATTTGGGAACATACATAAACATGTAGCATAATGTTACAACAGACAAAGGACCAGTATCTTTGCGAGACTGGCCTCAGACGGAATTCCTTTCATTCCGATCATACACGCCTAAATATCATTCAGCTTTGAAGGCTTGAGGAGGATCTGCTACGCAATTTAAGATAATCTGAATCATGGGGCTACATATTCCATTAACAGACAAAGCTCATACTTCGGCGAAAACTCGTTGCAACCACAATTCATTTATTCCTGATATTCTACACATTACAAATGTAAACATTAGGGCGAGATCAAACATGAAATTAAAGAGAATTTGAACACATGTGCTTGGGATGTACGTTCAAACGAAAGCACCTACGTACGTACGTATGGACGGACAAGTCCTTTGCTTAATTTACAACATTAAGTTGGAGCATAAAAATAGAGATTATGCTCGGGACGACTAGGCCAATGACGACTTTAGCAATGATGTTGATGATAAAGAGGATACTTATGCATACCTTTATCACCATCAGATAGTACAGGCAGTTCTAGATAGCGACATCTTAGCTCTGTAGAAAACATGTGGTATCCATTCTTTGGCATCTCCTGTTGATTGAATACTAACAACAATGGCAGATGCTTATTCACGTACACACAATTGCAAAGTTAATTAATTAAACGTAATCTGTTTATTGTTAAAACGTTCCTCGAAAGATCTACTTTTACAGTTCTCTTAAAATAATGGCTAACAGATCAACTCACGAAAAACCATTGTTTCATAATATACTAGTGGTCTTAGATTTATATTATAATAAATAGACGTACCACTTTTAAAATACTTTTCACAGTTTGGCTACAAAACATGTGTCAAACAAAAATCATAGATTCAAAACATTAATAGGAGTCGGAACCGTGCCGCAGGTTCCGCCGTCGCAACGACAATACTTTAAGAAGTACCGTATCCGTAGCTTTAGGGAAATTTTCTGCAGCATCTAACCACTTTAATCAACGCCAACTCGCAGCGCATTATGAAATATATCAGCCAAGTAGCTTTTTTTAACTGGCCACATGCTTATCAGTTACAACACTTATTTATTGCCTAAAGTGGATATTTATTTATTGCCTAAAGTGGATATTCGCAATTTGTAATCGATACAGCCTGTTGACCGATCTTCCATTCTATAACAAGATGTTCTTACAGAGGGAGCTATCGTCAATATTTTCGCTTCAATGTTCTTATTCACGTCAACGTCAGCAACATATTATTTTAACCATATTAATTTCAGGTAGATATCACTAATGGACAAACGCTTGTCAGTACACTATAGACTCGGTCACCTTCGTATGACCAGTACTTTGTGTCTTAAGGGCCGAATTTCAAATAAAAAAATGCAAAATCAGCCATTTGTACTATTACTTAAAGTTGTTGTAAATGGTATTCAAAAGACGTTGTTGTTGTGTGTGGGTTGTTTTTCAATCTCATTTGCTCAGCACTATTGATCATGGTTAACTTTATGTAATAGCATTTGCAATATTTCGAATCAGTCATATGACCGCGTCATGCGAAAATGGGTCTTATACCATATGTGGTCAGCGTAGCTCCAGGTCAGTATGCGCTTCGCGAAATCTGGTCAGGAGCTACCCTGTCCGACATAAAATCACAAAATGTATTGTGGTTTCATTAGCTTATACATTATTAGCTTTGCATGAACAACCCATAAACTTTAATTTTCCGAAACCTACCATGGACATTATTAATTCCGAACATAAATCTATCTCTGAGTAAAATGTTTCAGGATCACTATTGGCGAGGTCAGTGTACATGCTATATATTGTCGAAAAAATACGACTGTTTGGTGGAAAACACTTAATGTGGGAGATTTAACTTAACATATTTGTAAGCAGTGAAAATAAAGTTACAAACATACTATCGATTTATACCTAAGAACTGAACATATGTAATATTATAAAAAACTTAAATGATGTATGTTCAGATTTCTACTTTCGTTTACTGAAAAACTAGTCATATAACCTACAAAAAGAAACGTACACGATCAGATCATTTATCAGATCAGGTCATTTATCTACGAAAGCAGTCATCGTACAAGCGTTCGAACAGGATACTGCGTATCGATCCAATCATGCTCGGATACTCTCTAAAGTTATATTTATCAATTGACTGATGGTAAAGGCGGATCTTTATTCTATACAATCCGCATTCCATGTCAACATTGGTAGCTCACGCACACGTTATATTAGCTATGACGTCCAGGATGATACATCTGTAATTATTGATACTAATCATCTGTATTAAGGAGCACGGGAGGTCTACACCAACAATAAACGTTTCAAATTAAGGTTATCTTTAGTGATAAAAGTACGAAATGGTATATTATCCCATTATTCACGATACATATTATTGATGATAATTGAGTTAATCTCAAATTAACTATAGGTCATGGAGTCCGAATAATTAGTTTTCAAGAAATCTCGCTAATATGGAGCAAAAATCAGGGATCCGAGGAGACAACTTACCATTCGTCTTGTTCCTGCTGTTGTATAATTTGAGACAAAATGACCTCGATGTTAATTTTAACTCCGATTGTCTTTTAAAGACATTTGTGGTTGAAAATAATGTCACACAATGTTTTTAGTCTTAAAGGGACCTTTTCACAGATTTTGGCTGTATTGAAGTTTGTCATATTGATAAATGTAAACGTTGGATCTAAAAAAGCTCCAGTAAAAAAAATAAGAATAAAATTAAAAAAAGAAACCATCAACTGGGCTAGAACCACTGACCCCTGAAGTACAAGTACTACCCCTTAGACTACTCGGCCATCTGTACTCATGCAGTGAGTGATGTATTTTATACTTATTATTGGCAATCCTCTTAGTGTCACAAAATATAACGATAACAACAGAACTCTCCAAACTATTCAATCGTTTCGCGTTGCAACCCTTTATATTTTCTGGTTTTTAAATCGTCAACATATGCATATAATGGATATTTTAGAGCATGGTAAATGTTCAGTATTACTGTTTCCTCATAAATATCATAACTACAACGAAAATTTCCAAATCTGAAACAATTTTTTTTCAATTTTGTCAATTTTCCAAAACGTGAAAAGGTTCCTTAAAGGTAGGTCTGCCGAATATATTTGCAACTTCAATGATAATGTTCATTGACAGAATTACACAAACGATCTTACCTGTTTCAGATTACACTGCACAAAAGACTCGTGCTGCAATAACTCGCAGGGAGCTGGCCTGAAAATGCATATTATTTATCAAATGATAGAATATAAAGTTTCTATTCCAACGATCATATTGAGCTTTGTTTACAATAAAAAGGAAACAAATGTTAAAACAACTTAAACAAATATGTAGAATTTACCTATTTTTTGGATACACTGTTAAACAAAGCCTCAGTAGTTGTAAAGTTGATTCCTTCAATCCCTGTAAAAATTTAGCACATGAAACGGTGAACGCAGTTTTACCTATACACTTGAATACATCTTCAAGTGTTAACTGAATTACTCATTATGGAAAGGTACAAGTTTAAGTACATTAACAATATAATGTGCCTTAATAATATCCGACGCACATGAGCATATGTCGTGATTGTATATTTTCATTTAAACACATCAATACATATACCGGTATTACTATTTGTAAATATGCACAGGGCCGATATGTTATGCTATCTTTCTACTAAAAGTGTACAATCAATAAAATGATACACTGACTCAACGCAAACGGTGATGATTTGTTTATGATGGCGGTGATTAAAAATATTACATATTTTTATATGACCGTAGTAAAACTGCATAGCTTAGTATAAGATCGAAAAGTATTAGAAAAAAGATGACGGTGATGACAACAATGACGACGAGGACGATGATAAGAGTCGTGTTCTGAAAAAACTGGGCACAATGCATGTGCGTAAAGTGTCGTCCCAGATTAGCCTGTGCAGTCCGCACAGGCTAATCAGGGACGACACTTTCCGCCTAAATTTACACAAACAAACCCACCCAATAGCAAGTGATTGGTCATCGCGAAAACGGATGGATCAACAAGGGCAAACATTACGACCCCTGTTAAGTGTTGGCAAAAACTTTATTTTTTTTACAGTTGGAAGTCAGCAGAAGACAGTTGACTGTAAGCACTTGGCAGTAGATAATTGGCAGTTGGCAGTAGACAATATAACTATAGTAGTATAATTGACAGTAGAGAGTTTGCAGTAAGCAGTTGGCAGTCAGCAGTAGACAGTTGACAGTAAGCAGTTGGCAATAGACAGTAGGCTGTCGTTTATGGTATTCCTTAGTATTCAACACTAACTAGCATTCTCTATACATGTTTCACCCAGTATTAAACAGAATGTATGAGGGTGTTAAGCTCACACGTTACCTTTATTTCATTTTCGCACTGTATTTCTTGTACAAAGAAGTTGAAAGCATCATCCTCTGAAAATAATCAAGATATAGGTATATATTTTAATAAATTGTAAAGAAATAAAATCAGTGTAATTTTTATATTACATTTATCACAAATGAAACATTTTATGTTGAACGCTGAAAAATAAACATTATTTTGTACATATTTACATTACAAATATTGTTTTTTTAACTGGAGCATTTAAGATCCAATGTTTACATTTATCAATATAAAGCATTTAATGACAAACTTCAATACAGCCCAAATCTGTGAAAAGGCCCCTTCAATGAGCTTTATCACCATGTGTTTCACAAACATATGAGAGGGCAGATTTTGCTCTTCAATCATAGTCCCAATCTACTTTATATCTTTATTTTTTAGAGTTTATGCAAATATGAAAACTGAGCGAGATAAAATCATGATGAATACCATTCTTTGCAAGAGTTGTAACTTTTTTGATAATATTCTGCAATGAAGAATCTTTCCACAGTTGCTTCCCCTGAAAAATATTGGCATATAAAAATATAATATAATTTAATACAATATGCAATGTATATTATAATATTCACTAAAGCAATTAAATATATAAAGTAAATATAAATCAATTTTTCAGAATAAAGTGGATATTCCTGAATCCTACCAGCTCATTTTTCTGCACAAAATGTAAACATCTGTAATACATTAACTGTGAAACATGCTGTGATTATGACATTTTTATAATAACATCACTACTAAGCTCTTTCCTTTTTGTTGGCATTTTGTGTTCAAGGTGTGTTTGAAAAGTAAACACACACACAATCAAATAACTACTGTCAATTTTGGTCAGTGAATTATCGATCGCCTAAAATTATTCACTACATGTACATGTATTTGCATAAGGTAAAATCTTTAAGTGTTTTAATTTTTTTAATGTCCTATTAAATCTAAGTTCTGCAGAAACATGTGTTTCGTCATAAGCATGGCAGGGGCATAATTTTTTTTTTCCAAAAATCCTAACTAACTGTAACAAGCTCCAGCAGGATACATCCAAGAGACCACACGTCCACTTTTGGGCTGGAGGAGGGCAGAGTAGACAACTCTGTGTCATCATCTATCTTCACTGGGCCAAAGCTGAACACCTCTGGGCTCATGTAGGTCATCTTTCTGCATTAATAACATTTAAAGTCCATCAGCAGTTGAAGAAAGCGATGTGTAAACAAATATAAAAGCAGTCGATTTGGTTAAAATGTGTTTAATTCTGTAAAATCAATCCCAAATATGGCCTGGACTTTACTTCTTCATAAACTTGTTCTGGTTCATGGAAATCCACCTTGGGTGAAAGCAGCGCTGGTAGATATATATTATAAAGCCTATGATGATGTGGGTTACAATATACTATAAATATTTATTTACTTACGTTTTTTTTTAATATACTATAGCAAAAACACTTAAGTTGTAACCACTTGCAGAAGATCTTAAATTCTCGAGCTATGTACTCTGGCATAACAGTAGGTGTCTGCAAACGATCACGAACTCAAAAAGGCACATATTTTCCCATGATTATAAGACAAATACAGGAATAAAACACACAATAGGTGCAATCTCTCACTCAATGATCCAGGAAAACAAGAGGGCCATGATGGCCCTTTATCGCTTACCTGTGTATTAGAAAACAGCCAGTTTTATTTATTTTAGCTTGATGGCATTGAAAGCCAAAGGTTTATTTGAAACACTTTCGAGTCCATTTCCTAGGACAAGAATCAGTAATTGGTGTCTCTTGGGGAGATCTAAAAAACGCTCCAACAGTGGGGATCAAACCAATCATCTGCTAGTCGCTAGGTGGACACACCATATCCACTACACTTCAATATGATGGCACATACAAAATACCAAAGCTGTGTGGTTTGTGGTTTCAAACAACACCACAATAAGTTTTAATGCTGCATAATTAAATATAAAACATTTCACTCTCACACCTCAAAAAAGGCCTCTAAAGCAGGGGCAGTTTCCACCATAGGAGAATTTTAACCAACTAAGTAGCATGTTACACATCAAATATTTGATCCATGACCATTGAAGTTAGAGAGAAAATTTTAAATGTATTTACCATACAGGTCCATATATACATATCAAGTGATCATTGGTGCCAGTTTTTATCCCTGGTGTGATTCAAACAAATAGTAGAGGTCCACTTGACAATGTTTCACCAAATATAATTGCCATTTCAGAGAAGATTAATAAAGTTATTTACCAAACAAGTCTATATAGATCATGGGACCACCAGGGCATGGCCAATTTAGGATCTTAGGGCAGGTTTTTAAGGAGGTACTTCATTGAAACTAAAAATACCATAAAAGCGGAAAGTGTCGTCCCTAATTAGCCTGTGCGGACTGCATAGGCTTATCTGGGATGACACTTTACGCACATGCATTAAGCCCAGTTTTCACAGAACAAGGTTTATTTGATCACAGTGGTGTTGCCACTTTTGTCCCCTGGGGAATTATTGGAACAAGCTGAGTAGAGGGCCACTGGGAAATCTTACACAACAAACATTTAACCATGGGCCCTAAGGGTTTCAGAAACAATAATATATATTTTTACTATATACATCTCAAAATTAATGTGCATACTGGGGCATGGCCCCATTTGATCCAAGGTGCATGACTTGAATAAACTCTTTGTTGGAATGATATCTGATAATTTATATCAGATATAAAAACTAAGAGACTTGTGGTGTAAGAGATGACTTCTAAAGTTATATGTTTATCATTCTTTTTAATCATGTAACCCCTGTAATGTTGCCAGGTTTTACCCCAGAGGTATGATTTGAACAAATTTAATAGAGGACCAGTAGACAATGTAACATACTAAACCCCTGACCCTTACAGGTTAAAAGAAGATGTTTATTTTAATTTTATTTTTTCAATTTATTTTTAGCTCTGCAGGTGACCTGCATATAAGGTGGACCGCAACTATTTGAACAATTTTGACAGTGACATCCAAAGATTAGTCCAGTAATGCTTGGATTAAATCTGCCCAGCAGTTCAGAAAGAAATGCCTTTTTAAATGAAAAGTTTGCACACAAATGACTACACTTTGCAGACAAAAGGAAGTCCCAATAGCACACCTTGTGCATTGCACATGTGAACTAAAAACAGTTCTGCAATGCAATAAAACTAGTGAGTGATTTTTAATATCCACTTAATAAAATGCATTCTACATCAATTTAAACAAAATATCTTATCCATTTAATAAAATGCATTCAACATCAATGTAAACAAAATATCTAACATATCATGCATTCAACATCAATGTAAACAAAATATCTAACATATCATGCATTCAACATCAATGTAAACAAAATATCTAACATATCATAAAAGAAGTTTATTCAGTGTTCTTGAAAAGGATAGTATGGCAATTGTGTACACTGGAAAATACAAGCAAATAAAGAGTGCCATATATGAACATAGCAAGAACAAAGTAATCTTTATAATAAGTCAGATGTGATTCATTTTCATTTCTTTCCATAAAATATGCAACTGCAGAAACGAACTTCTAATATAACATTCAGAACAAAATGGCAACAGAAGTAGGTAAAACCCACCCTATTGGGAACCGCACTGTAGCACCATAATCTGTCATGTAATACACGCCACATGCTGACAGCTTCACTTTGTCCTTGAAAAGAGCAACACAAATTCTTAAATTCATTTTTTCCTTGAAATACATAAAGGACGTTATGTTTTAACCCTTTACCACTCAGAAGCGAAATGAAATTGGCTATGTGCAAACAGCATAAAACCAAAACAGCCTGCGAGTTAGAGTAACTCGCAGTCTGTTCAATTTTTATGCTGTTTGCTGCTCATCAGTATTTAGGGGTTTAAGCCTTTAAAACTTGAATCTAATAAGAAAGGTCTTTACATAAATTTATCTTTCTTAGGGACTACACATGCATAAAAATAGGTATCTACATTTAAGTGGTAAAGGTTTAAATTCTTTTTTTCCTTGCAATAAATGAAGGACAATATGTTTAAAAAAAGCTTCTCTCCATGCTCTGCAGCTGAGGTTTTACTTTGTGCAATTTGAATAAACTTAATCCAACATAAATTTCACAAAGTACCAGGATATTTATGTGTGCAGTTGTGCATTACAGTTTCTTATATTTGTACCCACCAGTAATTACCAGTACTATAACTATGAAACAAGTAAGGCTCAATAAATTAGAATGCAGCATGCATTGCACATAAATACACGACACAGCCTTTGTTAAGTTTATAAGTTTTTATTTCAGCTTGAAGGCTTCAAAAGTCTCTAGCTTATTGATATCTTTATGAGTACTTTTGAAGAGATCTAATAAATTCAACCAGAGCGAGTTACAAACACTGAACCTTGTGATTGAAATTCAGGTATCATACACACCATACAATCCATAATAATTTCTAACAATTTTTAGCAATAAAATTGCTAAACTGGTTTAAGCCTAAATTTAAACCCTTTTCTGTAAAATATACACATTACCTCACTGTCAAAGAGGATGTTTTGATAAGACAGGTTTCTGTGTGTGACCCCATGGCGGTTCAGGTAAGACAGACCTTGTAGAACTTCAAACCCAAGACATAATAAACTTTCCTCCCTGTACAAATAGATGCAAAAAAATTACTACAAAACTTTCCTCCTTGTAGATTTAGCCACTTGGTATGCAGGTGGAAAATGGAGATGAATAAGTTTTAAAGGAACTTGTTCACAAACTGTGAAATACAATTTTTAATAAATGTGTCATTGTCAATGAATGTATGAACTATATTCCAACAATCAAAATAACCCTCCTGAAATCTTAAAAATATTTGTTTACTGTTTGAGAATTATCAATCGAAATAAAAAAATATCATTCATAGCGGTTTTCAATGAATATTTATCAAACACTTGTATAACCAAGATGGTGTTTCAATAACTATTTAAAGTTTTTTTTAGGGCTAATTTTGGGCCAAAATTAATCGCCATTGCCCTACTAAAAAGGTATATTTTTCCACTATAATGACCTTAATATTCCCTGCTCCATGTAACCTTTATTTTGAAAAACTTATTCAACTACATTTTGAAAACAATTACCGTAGTAAATTAACAGTAGGTGTACACAATCCAAGCTTCTTTCTGCACATCAAGTTTGAGCTGTTTATTAATTTTAGCATTTATAGTTAAGTATATTACTGCTTTATTACAGTCAATTAGAATATAAAACAAGAGCTGTCAGAGGACAGCGCGTTCGACTATTCGAGTGCTTGACAGTATAACGTAAGCCATCATGGGGAATTTGTTCATATTCAATTATTTATAAGACGATCTTTCAAAAATAAAAAAAAGGAAAAAAAATTGTTTTTTTTGGGGGGGGGGGGGGGGTGGGGGGGGGGGGTTGAGAGGGGGTATAATGTGGGGTGTGGTCATTTATTAGATGATCCATTGTGGTATTCAGGTAAGTGTTGTTTTGTCAAAGTCATAATAAAATGTGATCATAAGCAAAGAAGTTATGGCAATTTAAGCAAAATGTTCAATTATCTAAGTGTAAAAGGGGCCATAATTATGTCAAAATGCTTGATACAGTGGTCTGCTCTTGTTTATAGGTTGGGGTCATGTTGGTAAACAAGTATGCAACATATAAAAGCAATATGTCAAAGGATATAAGAAATATTTGGGGTAGTACGCAAACTTTAACATAGATTTATCAATAATATGCATAGTCTAAGTATAAAAGGGGCAATAATTATGACAAAATGCTTGATAGAGTTGTCTGCTCTTGTTTATAGGTTGGAGTGATGTTGGTAAACAAGTATGCAAAATATGAAAGCAATAGGTCAAGGGACAATGAAAATAAAGGGGTAGTACCAAAACTTTAACATTTGATGCATATTCTAAGTGGAAAAGGGGCCATAATTATGACAAAATGCTTGATAGAGTTGTGTGCTCTTGTTTATAGGTTGGGGTTATGTTGGTAAACAAGTATGCAAAATATGAAAGTAATATGTCAAGGGACAATGAAAATAATTGGGGTAGTACGAAAACTTGAACATTTGCATGCTAACGCTAACGGAAACGGAACGGAAACGCCCACGCTGGGGTGAGTAGGATAGCTCCACTATATATATTTCATATATAATAGTCGAGCTAAAAATGAAATTTTTCTAATCTAAAAATTATGATTCCCCTTTCTTCATAAAAGTCCCCTCCAGAAGGGCCCCACCACCTTGGGTTATACAACCCCAGCACAGAGATTTGACTGGAACCATCATGGCTCGATCATTTGACTGGAACCATTATGGCTCAATCAAATCCCTGATGTTAAAACCAACCATGACGGATGTGATGATAGCCAAAACCATGTGGTATTATAATTTTCAAGTTGTTATTTTTACTTTTTTTAATTTAGATAAAAAAATATAAACCTAAACTTATACACTGAATTAAAAATTCATAAAAATATGATACTACTTTTCATAATATAAAACTTAAACAAAAAAATAAAAGCCTTCCAGATCTAAAAGGATTGTCTTGTGATGGCAGAGATTGTATGCGAGAGCATGGAGCGGCTACTCTGCATGGAGATTGGGTCTTAAAGTAAAATGTGAGCTTTTGGTTTGAATCCCAGGGCCTGCATTGTTTTTTTTATTATTATAATATCTTAAACTATTCCAAATATTATAGTTTTGTAAGTAATTTAATTTATGACGTTAAAAAAATGAAAATGTGAACCTGCCCCCCACCCCCCCCAAATCCTCATCTCCAAATCTGCATAAATTACCATTTTGTTGGTTTCAATTAACAATCGCAAATCAGATAATGTATAATATATTATGAGAAATATTTTGTTGCAAATCACATTACTAAATTGAAATCACTTTTTATCTGTTGATTTTTCTAAATGTTCAGGTTCCTACACATTTGTAACATCACAAATATTGTCTAAATATACTTATCTTGATTTATAATGGTCTGCTTAAGTTATTCAATGATGAAAGTCATTAAGACTTTTCCTCTATTGTGGATATATGTTCACTCATAAATTGAAAAGAATAGCAGAAATATAAATTCTTCTAATTTAAATTGTTACCTTTGATATTTTCCAGTCTTTCTTGCGATCTCCAAGTTATTTGTGTAGTGTTCTTGTACCAACATAAGTCTTTCTACAAACAAAACCAAGTGAACATTAAAATGTGTAAAATTCATTATTTATAGTTTCTAACCTGTATTATAAGTTTCAAAACACCCAATAAAATACTACAATTATTCATCTATGCAATGTAAATAATAATTACTGCACAATTTAACCCTTTCCCACTCAGAAGCATAGTGAAAATGGCTATGTGCAAACAGCATAAAACCAGAACAGTCTGCAAGTTACTCGCAATCTGTTCAGGTTTTATGCTGTTTGCTGCTCATTAGTTCTTAGGATTGGAAATGAAGCCTTTAAAATTTGAATCCAGTAAGGTAGGTCTTTAATAAAATTTAACTTTCTAAGGGGCTACAAATGTGTGAAAATACGTACATGTATCTAAGTGGTAAAGAGTTAAAAGTTAAGGTGGGTCCCCAGTGCAGATCCGATCAACATGATCATCCCCATCACCAAAATTTCCCGACCAAACCCAACCAAGCTCGACTAAAAAGGGTATACACGACTTCTTCTTGACCTCTTGTCGATAACACATGACCCCCACACAACTCATTCACGACGTCCACTCAACCATCTTTCCGATTTCCGCTCAATCATCTCGACCTATACACGAGCCCTATACGATCTCAGCTCGACCAAGTGGACCTCAGCTCGATCGCCACCAGATCTTCACTCGACCAGATCGTGATGGTCGAACTACAGTCGTACAAAGTCGCGAACGGTCGTTTATTGAAACTTTGAGAATAAAACCGTCAAACATTGTTGTTCACTAATCACTTCAATCATCATGGATTTTTTTTACTAGTTTTAGCAGTATCAGTCGCCTTTTAGCCATTTCTTGGCATCTTTGGATGTTTACTCGTCCGATTCTAAGAAGTTTATGAGAGACAAGCACGACGTTTTGCATGTGAGTTTTGTTTAAGTGACATGAGGTCGTGTATGGTCGAATAGCAATCGAGAAGTGATCGTGTACGGTCGAGTAGCCGTCGGGTAGCAGTCTAGTAAATCTGTACATCAAATCGAATAGAGGTCGAGTGGATCGTGTTGCGATCTAAAATAACTCGGGTAGAGGTCGAGCGGATCTGGTAGAGATTGTGTAAAAGATGTCAATCCGATCACCACACGATTGCTTCACGATCAACTTGATCTTCTTCTCGACTAATACACGACCACTTGCCGAGTGCTTCTCGATCCATTTCCTACTCGACAGCTACTCAATATTTTTTGACATGTCGAAAAATATCGGGTAGGAGGCCCGACCAATGCCGACCTACCGGACCGCCCCAGATCACTCATGCAGACCGAACCAGACCAGTACCCGACCACTTGGTTGGGCTTGATCGAGTTGATCTGATCAGCAGTGGGAACCCAGCTTTACAATTGTGCCTACCATGTTTGCCTCTTACGCAGTCCAGGTACTTGCATACATTTGGATGATTGAGTGTCTTTAAATACTGAAATCTGCCAACAATCTTGATGGAGTTTGGAGTCAGCGGAAGACCATTGGCTCCACATTTGTCATTCGAGTGACTCGACGCAAAAAATGTAGAAACCCCAAACTGAGCTTTTCCTAATATCATTCTGTATGTTTCTTCAAAAAGCTGAAAAATAATAACACTTTTAGGGGGTTTAAAATCATTTTGTAAATTTTAGTATAATGATCTGCTGAAAATATAACAATTTAAATTAAGATAAGTATTATCTAAAAAAAATAATGAAATTGTGAAAAGTGTTAAAAACGGTCTATTATGTAAAGTTGGAATACAACATTAATTCTAGAATGGACTGTTACAGCTTCATTTGCTTGGTTTTGACCATGCAAATGTCAGTGGTCATAAAAACAAAGATTAAAGCCATAAATTTTAGAGTTATCAATTAAAAATAGATGGACCTTTGTTCATACACCGCATGGGCAAACCCCCTTTTGCTCATGCACCGCATGGGCAAATCCCCTTTGCTCATGCACTGCATGGTCAAACCCCCTTTGCTCATACACATGCAGTGCATTAGCAAAGGGGGTTTGCCCGTGCGGGGTATGAGCAAAGGGGGCTTGCCCATACGGTGCTGAAACAGTCCATTCTAGAATTAATGCCGTATTCTAACTTTACATAATAGACTGTTTAAATGTGTAATACCTTAACTTATTATTGTTCAACCATTACTTAACCTATGAATGAAACATGCTTTACAAAAATCTACAAAAGATCTGTTCATGCAAAAAGCGACATTTTGAGCTATATAGGATTAGGAGTCAGA
Source organism: Dreissena polymorpha (assembly GCF_020536995.1). Taxonomy (NCBI): domain Eukaryota; kingdom Metazoa; phylum Mollusca; class Bivalvia; order Myida; family Dreissenidae; genus Dreissena; species Dreissena polymorpha. The sequence goes on along the minus strand of NC_068357.1, from coordinate 60,438,652 downwards.
ACAAATAATAAACAATTTAAATGTCAAGAGACAATATTAAATAATCCACCATATCATATATTATATTGTCTAACCATGTTTTAAAGGAAAAAATCCCTCATAAAATAAAAGATTATTACTGATCGACCTTGCCTTACCAAAGCTATGGCCCCTTTGTGTACTACTCATTATATTTAATTCAAATAACAATGATTAGTATTGTTAGCTAATCAGTCATTTAACCGGCCATTTATTACTGACGTCACGATAAACGAATAAAGTCAACTTCATTAAAAGAAGAATAAATACGTTTTGAGGAATTGAAATTGATTTTATACGAGTGTCTGATTTAATTAATCAACTAATACATATATTGTATAATCTGAAAAATACACACCTACTTTTCTTAAGCACAAAATGTTGGTGTATTGTGGCCTCTTCTTCCGCTTTCGTTTTCAAAATGAGCTATATTTATAATATTCGGATTCAAAGTTATCCCAATTTTCGTGTTGTTTATCGCTTAAAATTGTTGTTGTTTACATAGCCTTATTGAATTTAAATTTGAGTTGTATTACGTGATATGTTATGATTTTAATGAACAGAATAAATAAGTTCGTAAATCTGGATACAGTGTAAGGAGTTGGCAAATTATCGAAAATGGACCTTCCAAACGAGTTCGACGTAGTTGTTTTGGGGACAGGTTCGTATAATTAATGTTTACGCCAGTGTTCCATTTTATTGAAGCAATGACTCTAGGGTTACGAAAAAGTGTATTTTACATAACTGACACGTTCAAATTTTGCCTGTAGTGATACAGTTTTTGTGAGTTTTTCAAAAACTGTATCACTACATGCAAAATTTAATCTTTTTGCTTGACGCCCTTGCTTTTCCTCCTAGGATGTTGGAATCATCCATTAAAGCGTCATATAAACAAAAATATGAACCATAAATTCAGGCTATATGGAAGATTTCTTGGATTTAAATAATCAAACCCTGATTCTATAAGATTTCCTTCAATTCAAAATTATAAAGCAATCTTTGATTCTGGGGCCAGGTAAAAACATCATTACATGTCTGTATATCAGACCCTATTAATAATAATATAGTCCATGACATAAATGTAAAACAGTTTATTGAATTATTGTTTTTATCATTAAATGCATTTATGTCATTGACTATTATTTCTGTTTTAGCAATAAACACATTCATTTCAAGAATAATTAGGTCTTTATAAGATTCATTTGAATATAAATAGTAACATTTTTGCATTCAGGTCATCATACTTCGAGTTGTCATTAAATGTTATTTTAGCTACTAAATTTTAATGTTTTTGCAAATGTTTGTACATAGTAATACAATTTATAATAACAATAATTTATTTTGACACATTTTAAGAGTCAATAAACATCTTTGTCAGCATGAAGTACACTATGTGACCGTGATTTTTGCCTAATTCGCGGAGTCACGGTGGACAGTTTGATTTTTTTGTGGAAAATCACTGAGATTTCAAGTGATTCGTCACTCAGCCTTCGCACAAGAGCAAGATAATCTACGTGGTGGTTCACCACAATTTTGTGGTGATTCGCCATGATCGCAGTGGATATAGGTGACATCAGTGATTCGCCAATTCATACATATAAACCGAAGCGTATCAATGACTGTAAACATACCACTTAAATTCTAATTTTCACAATTATATGATAATCCAACATATTACAACATCACTTACGAAAAAATAATCTTTAACATTTATGACGATAAAAACTTTTAAGAATTTCATAAACACAACCATATGCCTACGCCATTTTTCAGAAGTTTAAAGAGTACAGTGCATAATGGGACACAGCTTTCATTGGATGAGCGAATTTAAATTTAGATTAAATGAAATACGGTCATGTTAAACAAAAAAAAATTTGTGCGTCATATGCAGCATGTAAAAAACGTGCTCACCGGGGACTTTCTGATAACGGGTAAAAATGACAGTGAATATTTGTTAACAGTTACTCTGCATTAGCATGTTAATAAATCGTCTGGATTATTTCATGTATTTTTCTTACACGTACTGCTCTGATTGGGAATACATGAAATAAACACTGACTCGCGAGTTTGTTTTTCACAGCTTCATTGACATTACACAACAGATCAACACTAATAAGCTGTCGAAGGTCGTTTAACCTCTAAGCCATTAAAATAGGATAAACAGACGGATAAAGCAATGAGGCTGTGATTGTCGCCATCTTTGTCCCAGATTGCCGAATTTCAGATTTCCAGTTTGCGAAGTCATTTTTTGCCAATTCTTAATGGGCCGATTATTTATTATTTCAGTTATTATGCCCCCCTTCGAAGAAGAGGGGGTATATTGTTTTGCACATGTCGGTCCGTCGGTCCATCCATCCACCAGATGGTTTCCGGATGATAACTCAAGAACGGTTAGGCCTAGGATTATAGGTACATTGATCATGACTGGCAGATGACCCCTATTGATTTTCAGGTCACTAGGTCAAAGGTCAAGGTCACAGTGACTCGAAATAGTAAAATGGTTTCTGGATGAAAACTCAAGAATGCTTAGGCCAAGGATCATGAAAATTCATAGGAACATTGATCATGACTTGCAGATGACCACTATATATTTTAAGGTCACTAGGTCAAAGGTCAAGGTCACAGTGACTCAAAATAGTAAAATGGTTTCCGGATGATAACTCAAGAATAATTAGGCCTATGATCATGAAACTTCATAGGTACATTGATCATGACTGGCAGATGACCCCTATTGATTTTCAGGTCACTAGGTAAAAGATCAAGGTCACAGTGACAAAAAACGTATTCAACAACCACTACAACTGACAGCCCATATGGGGGGCATGCATGTTTTACAAACAGACCTTGTTTACATTGTATCCCAGTTTGCGGAATGCATATTTCCGATTCCCATGTTGCCGAATTCTTCTATTCAGCGACAAAAGTTGAATCACAGCAGTTCCCGGTGATTCGGGTTGATTGCCGTACACCGAGATGCATTGGGCAATGGTCACCATGGAATTGCGGAGACATCACCCAAATGTTCTTGTCGCTCAGAATCACCGCCAATTGATTTATTATCATGTATTATCCCCCGCCATCGGCGGAGAGATATTGTTTTGGCGTTGTCCGTCCGTCTTTCCGTCCGTCCGTCCAAAGCCATATCTTGGAAGTGCTTTGACAGATATTATTGCAACTTGGTATGAGTATATATATGGATACTAGGATGATGCACGCCAAATGGCATTGTACACCATCTGTTAATAACGGAGTTATGGCCCTTTGTATCTTGAAAAAATGCTTTTTTGAGTGTCAAATATAACACGTTTGTGAAGCATATTGGCGGGGGATTTCAATTCAACAAATTTGCTTGTTTTCATACAGATAAGCACAATCTACAATAATATGTCATTCATGAAATTCGCCACTTTGAAAAAATTGTCGCCGCTTTTGAAAATTTGTCCCAGTTTGTGACAGTGGGGATCAACAGCTAAACCCCTGTGATTACATATATCCGTAATACTCTTGAGACCATGAGTTTAATAAGTCCACTTAAAATAACTATTTAGAAGTTTTAATGCTGTCAATGTTTGGGAGGATGGGAATTTATTTAAAATTGATACTCATTTGCATTTTCGAACAAATAACCATTCAGTTTAGGCTTAATTGCATAATTCTTTTAACTGCACTTCAGTAAATTGTAAAGGATATTTTATTATTTCAATTTGTCATTTTGTTTTCTTTATCATAGGCATGCCTGAGAGCATTGTTGCTGCAGCATTCTCCAGAATTGGACAGAGAGTTCTTCATTTGGATAAGTATGTAAAACCAATTATTCTTAACAAAAAGTTCTGTTTGAATTGTTTGATTATATGAGAGTCATTATTACATTTACTTTAATACTTAACTTAAATGTGTTATTATTTAAATATAAAAGTTCACATTTAAAGCATGAAACCTTATGCAATTCAATTATAGATTTATGTAGAATGCTTATGTAATACATCAGTGTTTTTTTAAGGCAATTTTGGGGCCGATATTCGGCCCCATTCCCCTAAAAAAAGAGTGTATATTTTTCCCCAATTTTGTAGAAAAAATCCCCTCCAGAACTTTAACAAAAACAAAAAACAATTTTTTTTTTATTACAAAGAACTCTAATGATAAAAATATATTTCAAATTAATTTCCTAAACAACTAACAAAGTATATAAAAAATAATATGATTTTGAATTATTATAAAGAGTTATATTAAATTAGTTTTTCCCACATCTGTGGACTTTTCATATGAATTGCATTTTTCCCAAAATGGCCAGGAAAAGACCTGATGTATCTATATTGTGTCAATATTGGTTGATAAAAACATTCCAATTTGGTCCATTTTATTGATAAAAAATGCTCAAATTTGCCATTTTATCGATTAAAAAATCCCAATAAGACTCGAAATGGCTAGGAATACTGAGACTGTGCATGAAGGCTGAACTGTCTGAAACTAATGTTGAAAAAATCATTGATATACATTTAAGAAAAAGGACAAAGACATTCAGCTGTGAATATTACATTCATACATACACGTACATGTGTATTCATATAATAAATATCATAACATATAAAAGAGTGAATTTTTAATTTTCCCCTTTTCCTAAAAAACGACGCGTTTTTCCCCTTTGGACAGGCCCCGCCACCATCTTCCTATTTGTAAAAAAAACACTGTACATGATAACTTAATAATAAATAAAAGATTGATGTACATTGCAAAGTGTTTGTGTTACTCTTGAGATTCTTCCCTGCAGAAATGATCACTACAGCGGAGACTGGGCCTCCTTTAACCTGAACAGTCTGGAAGAATGGGCACAGAGACATGCTGTAAGACACCTTTGAGGCATTGGTTCTTTTTTTAACCCATTACCCCTCAGTTGCACGTTTTGACCTGTTTGTAGTCCATTAGGAAACTAAAATTCAATTACAAGCATTTCTTAATTAATAGAATCAAGTTTTAAAGGGACTGGCAACCACAACGATGAAGAAAAGAAAAGTTGTAAAATACCGTATTTTTTTACAATTATTAGTTTATATTGATTAAAATATCACTTCTGGTATATTACATTACTTGAAAAAAGTTGAAAAGTTTTCATATGTTCAGTATATTTGGTAATAAATTTTACTGGGTATGTCTACCAGGTAACTACCAGTTAACTATAAATAACGCCAGTACTGTAGATTGATCATCATTGTCAAATGGTAAAACCCAGAAATGCAAATTGTGCATGCGTAGCGAATTGTATATATCCAATATATAAAATGATCAATCTTCTTGCGTTATTTATAGTGTGTATCGTTATGTCACCTATTTTCGCGATGTACTTTCAAGTTCACATCGCACAATTTATTATCAAATATACTGAAAATATTAACTTTTTTCAAGTAATGTAATATACCAGTCGTGATATTTTAATCAATATAGACTAATCATTGTAAAAAAATACGGTATTTTAGAACATTTCTTTTTTCGTAATTCGTGGTTGACAGTCCCTTTAAAGGTTTCATTTCCAAGCCTGCTGATAGGCGGAAATAAATAGCATACAATCTGAAGAATCTAAGTTACTGGTTTCTGGTTTATGCATATAGCCATTTTCACTTTGAGTTGAAAAGAGTTCAATTCAATAAAAACTCGCCAGGATCCAAGACTACAATATTTTTATTTACTGTTTCAATGACTTTATTCAATTTGTAATGTATTTTTATTATACAATCAATTTACAAAGACATGTATATGCAAGACTTAGTTAATCATATATACTTTGTTATAAGTTCCTTCCAAAATTGTACATTGTTTACTTTAAACAAATACTTATTAATAAGCAACGCAATATTAAGTGATTCTAAACAAAATATGTTAAGGTTAACATCTACACTTTAACAATGATTAGTGTTTCTAAATTTTTGAATCCAATAAGCAAACTATAGTTGCTAGGTTACCAGCAATTATTTTTTCATTAATGCCATTATGAATCACATATATAATGAGGAATCTATGCTAAAAACAAAATGCAGTTTTGAATTACATAATAGTCTTATAACGGTCCAAAAGATTCCTATATTTGATTAACTTGTTGTGTTTGCATACATGTAAATAAATTACTACAAGATAACTATGCTTTATCTAAGTCTTAATTGTAAATTTATCTTTAGGTATAATATGGCTAAGCATTTGGTTGTATATTATCACTTTGGAAATAACTACTATGTGAAGAAGCAAGTCCGTATTTTGGATTCATTTATTATTATTATTATTTGGGGGGGGAGCATATAGTCGCCGCTTCGTCTGTCCGTCTGTCCGTGTGTCCGTCAGTGCACAATTTTTGTCCAGGCTATTTCTCAGCAATTAACGACCGGAATTCAATTAAACTTTAAGGGAAGCTTCACTACCAAGAGGAGATGTGCATATTATCAGCGGGTTCGGGTTGGATGATTTTTCACAGAGTTATGGCCCTTTGAAATTTTTCATTAACTGTACATATAGTGCATTTCTTGTCCGGGCTATTTCTCAGCAACTAATGTCCGGAATTTAATGAAACTTTATGGGAAGCTTCACTACCAAGAGGAGATGTGCATAATATCAGCCGTCTTGTCGGATAACTTTTCACAGAGTTATGGCCCTTTGAAATTTTCCATTGTACATATAGGGCAATTCTTGTCCGAGCTATTTCTCAGCAACTTATTACTGGAATTCAAAGAAACTTTATGGGAAGCTTCACTACCAACAGGAGATGTGCATATTATCAGCCGGTTATGGTTGGATGATTTTTCACAGAGTTATGGCCCTTTGAAATTTTCTATAACCTGTACATATAGAGCAATTCTTGTCTGGGCTATTTCTCCCCAACTACTGACTGGAATTCAATGAAGCTCTATGGGAAGCTTAACTACCTTGAGGAGATGCGCATGTTATTTGTAGGTTCTGGTTAGATGATTTATTTAGAGAGTTATGGCCCTTTGAAATTTTTAAGTTGCTAAACCATCCATCGTATTATTTTGTCCAAAGTTATGCCCCTCAAGACGTTTCCTTTTATCTGAATATATAGTGCAAAATTGTGACAAAAAAATCTTTGGGGAGCATCACCCGTCTCCGACTGTTTCTTGTTCAATGTCTGCTATGAAACCAATTGGGGGAAAAAAGGTTGCTCTATAAAATACTGAAAATGTAATTATATTTGACCCAGCTTGTGGTGCCATTCTAGCAACAAGTCACTGTGATGTTTTCATTATCATCATAGGAAGGGTCAGCAAGCGTAGACTGCATTGCACGACCAGCTGTGAATGATTCTGAGATCCTAGAAAGCAATGAACGTCTCATTGAGATGCCCTTGAACAAAACCTCCTTCTCCAATGCTGTTGTAGAATATTTTGTCAGGTGAGCAAATTTGTACCCATTTGACATGGATAATAAAGTTCAGAGAGGTTTGTTGTTTCAACTTGTTGTTCACTTGATTAAATGAATATTTTTATATTAAAAAGTATTATGTATATAACTATGTTCCATCAACGTGCTTTAATATCAGGAATTTCCTATAGATATCACTGAGATTATTTTGCGTATCTTGATGTCTTGATGGTGCTGGTGTTTATATTAAGCCAGCCAGTAAACCTTCAGCGTTGATCAGTTGGGCAATTACACAAAATGACAATTTATATGATAGTGGCTTAGCCTGCGACTTTATTGCCAACCTGATGAGTGACATGTTGGAAGTCTAATTTTGTGGCAGACTTGTGTATGTGTTTATCAGCATACTGCATTCATACAATTGTTTAACCTTCCAATTTATAGTATTTACAGTTTATTTTTCACTGGTACTTAATGAGGCGCTGGGACATTTAGTTCTTTTTGTTTTTTTTAACTTGATCAGATATTTATTTATATTGCAGTGGCACAGATGAAAATAATGAAAAGATTGACGAAAATCAACAAGAGGCTGGCAAGGAAACGCCTGACATTCCTGAAAATTTAGAGGCAAGGGTTGTTAAACCTGTAGAAAGTGAAGACCATGGAAAAACTGAACAATCAACACATAAAGATGAATTAACACCCTCACATATTGAAAGCCATCCAGGCCAGTCTAAACCAGATGATGTCACTGAGGTTAGTGATAGACTTGCAGCAGTAGGAGTGGCCGTAAAGGAAGCAACGGAGAATGGAGACGCCTCTAATGCCACTTTGGGGAAAGCAGATAAGCCTCAGAGTTCTGAAACTATTGGTGGTGTTCAGCAAGAAATAAAGGCTAGACTGTGGACAACAAGTAGAATTAAATCAGAATGGAGAAGATTTAACCTGGACCTTTCCCCAAAGGTACATTGGATACTTATGTCTTGTTGGTTATATAGTCATATTGGTACTTCCAATGCATCGTTCGTTATTTGATAACTGTCATGTGATAACAATGGTAACTTATATATATCTTTTTATTTCCACAGTATGTTTTCTTAATTGAAATAATGCCATCGTTCTATGGTGGCAGTTTAAATTCATTAACATTAGTTTAAAGTTCAAAATGTTAATGAATTAAATTCATTATCCATATTTATATTTAATGTAACAATTCTGTGTGTTATTGCTTTTAGGTTCTGTTCTCAGTAGGTGATATGGTTGAGCTACTGATCCAGTCCGACATTGCAAAGTACTGCGAGTTTAAAACAGTCACACAGATACTCACTGTCATGAAAGGAACTGTAGAGAAGGTACAGATCCCTAATAAGATGTCCTAGTTTATGGATACAGTTCTATTTAGCCTCGTTTTGAGAAAACTGGGCTCAATGCATGTGCATTAATTTCCATCCAAAATTTTCATCAGGGAAGACACTTTCTGCTTTAATGGTATTTTTTGTTTGAAGGAAGTCTTTTCTTAGCGAAATCTCGTTTAGGCGGATTTTTTGTTTGAAGGAAGTCTTTTTTAGCAAAATCAAGTTTATGGCAGAGAGTGTCACTCTTGCAATCTGCACAGGCTAATCTGGAACGACACTTTATGCACATGCATTAAGCCCAGTTTTCCCAGAGCGAGTCTGAAAGTATTGCTATGTGCACTTGGGTTGTATGAACATTCTTATACTGACAAAAGATTTGTGGGTAGATAAGTTTGTATCACAATACATAACATAATGGGTTATGTTGATATAATTTGTGCATCGTGTATGTTATTGAAAATAAAAATAAAACATGTTTATTAAGTTCTGAATTAAATTGGGGCTTGTTCTTGGAAAAACTGGGCTTAATGCGTTTGTAGTCTGCACAGGCTAATCAGAGAAGACACTTTCCGCTTTTATTATTTTTTAAACCACATGTATTAAGCCCAGTTTTCCCAGAACAAGGCTCAATTTATTACAACAATTTAAGGCTGAAATACTAACTCTTGTTTGCCCACGTATGTAGGTGCCATGCTCCAGATCAGATGTGTTTAGTAGCCAGTCTGTCAGTATGCTGGAGAAACGGATGCTTATGAAGTTCATACAGTTCTGTCTAGACTATGAGAACAAAATGGAGGAATTGGGAGGTTTATAGTTTTGTTGGTTTTATTTCTGTTTTATTTTTAATTCAACAATAGAGCATTTAGTGTGACTATTTGTCAGTGCATATTTGGGTTGTTTATGATAGCATATGTTTGTGCAATGCAATAAATCAAATGTCACAATTCCTTTGACAAAGAAAGGTACACAAGGTGATAACCCTGTACAACTTTGCCAATATTTTCACCTTGGATTGTCGAGTGCATACTGGTTATATTGTAAAATATTTAAAACATTTGAGATCAGGTATTTTTTTACTTTGAAAATCATCAACTTGCCTATGTTATTATAATGTCTTGTTTCATATTTGTAGACGTTCTAGATGCACCATTCACTGATTTCTTGGCTTCAAGAAATTTGACACCAACAATCCAGCACTATGTTCAACATGCCATTGCCATGGCTACTGAATCCATGGCAACCAGACAGGTAAAATTGACAGGAAAAACTGGGCTCAAAGCATTCGCTTGAAAGGTTATCCCAGATTCTACCATGGCACGTGACTTGTTTTCTATATACAAAGAAGGAAAACTACCGTTGGTTATTACCCCGAAATACCAACGGTTGTTTTAAGTGACGTCACTTTGATTGTCGGCGCACTGTTTATGAATGAAGACCACGTCATTTGATTTTCATTGTTGTGGTGTCGTCAGGTTTTCGCGGAAAAGTGGAGGAGGTTCGGTTAATATAATTCTTATTTATAACCTTTAAATTGCCGATAACTTATTAATGAAATCGTGTTAGAAACGAAATAATCGACGGGTAATCGTTGGTTATTGCGGTAATAACCAACGGTATGTCGTTCCGATGCTTGCTTTCGAACCACTTGGGCTACGCCCTCGTGGTTTAATTCCTACGCATCGGAACTCCATACCGTTGGTTATTACGTCAATAACCAACGGTTACCTGTCGATTATTTATTAATTATCTTGTGCAGCCATCACTGGCTTATCAAGGACAACCCTTTCTACTTGTGTGCAATTTTTTGTTCAAAGGAAATCTCTTCTACCCGAAAATCCACTTTAGGCAGAAAGTATTGTTCCTGATATGCCTGTGCGGATTGCTATGGCTTACCTGGGAGGTCACATTACAAACTAACATTTATCCGACTTTTCCTTGAATGAGCTTCATATCATGCTCATACCATACTCAGTTCCTTGGGCGGTAATGACCTTCTTGTCATGCCCCCACCAAGTTGTATGCATGAAGCAAACACCATGTTAGAGCATCCAGAAATTTCCAAACTTCATTATTTGTTAGGAAATTTTTTAATATGTTGCCAAGAATGTGCACTGTGTTTATATTGTATGTCGCAAGCCATAATACCTATGTCCATACTTTATAGGTCAACGTTCCTCTTAAAGGTTGAACGTCAAATATATTATTGATAGATCAGTTTGTATTATGTAAAAGATCTAGAGCAAATTGAAAAGTGCTGCACATTGCACCCCCCTATATCTGTTTGGACTTTTCAACACAGAAAATGTGATAATCAAGTAAATGTAATTTATTTTTTGCAAGTAGCAAATAGATTATGAAAATATTTTCCTTAAATATAATTAAGAAGTTAGACAGAAAGAAATTCTTAAAATTTAAGAGGTGATTATCAGGAAATATTTCTTGACTGGTCCGTCTTTCCTTCCAGCACCATTTTAGCACGACCCAATACATGTTGTGATCCAGATCATATTCAAGTTCATTACCACTCCTGATATGATGGCACCCATGTCTCAGTCTGTTACATATCTGCTTGTATTACAGGGTCTGCTGCAGATGAAGAAGTTCCTGAAGAGCCTTGGTCGCTATGGTAACACTCCATTTCTGTGGTCACTGTACGGCAGTGGGGAAATGCCTCAGAGCTTCTGCAGGTAGTGGCCATGTCTGACTTTTAAAACACGTTAATAACTCGGAAACAACCGATCAACAAATATTTATGATAATTAGGATACTGTTGTCGGACATAAAACCTATTTAGACTTCTATGCACATGTGTTTGTCAATGAGTAATATATTTTTTCGCTGAAATTACAATATTAATAAAAATATATATAAAGGAAATTTAAAAATGCATTAATGACTGGTAAATTGATACCGCTTTAATTTTGTGGTTCTGAATAATTTCTTTTCATTTTGGGTTGTTTTTTTCTTTGTTAAGCTTTATTAAGCTAGACTTTGTTGTGGGCAGTGAAATTTGGCTTCTTTGTGTGTAACACCTTACCTTTGAATTTAAGATAAATGGAATTCAAAACCATTTCTTAATTTTAATAATTATTGGTTATACTTTTGGTGTTGTATGCCTTGTTCGATTGGCAGGATGTGTGCTGTGTTTGGTGGAGTGTATTGTCTGCGGACCACAGCATCTGCCATCACTGTGGATGAGGCCAATAGGTAGGGCACTGGAAACACTGTGAGATTGGCAGGGGGTTTTTATGCATCTGTCCGCACTGGCTTATCAGGGACAACACATTTAGGTTTTATGGAATTGTTCATTAAAAAAAGTCTCTTCTAAACCACAGCCCAGTCCAGGTGGATAGTGGTGTCCCAGATTAGCTTGGACAATACTTTTTATTCCAGCTCAAAGGGGGAGGGATATAGAATTGGGCTTGTCGGTCCCTTTGTCCGACTGTCAGTTTGTCTGTCTGGCTGTCTGTCACAAAACTTTGCATGGCTGTATTATGTATATGGGTGTAAAGATATGAATGAGGAGAGGTGCAATGCACATGAACCATTACCCAATACTTTCTTAAATAAGAGTTATTGCCTTTTGTTGCTTTTGTATTGTGTATTGTGTAACTTTTCAGGTCTATAGCTCAGATATGCTACAAGATTTCAATATGAAACTTCATGGGTGTATAGATATCAATAAGGATAATTGTAATGCATAAACACAATTACCCTTCACTTAAATATTTTTTTTAGGATAACATGTATATCATATATCAAGGGCTTTGCACCTATCCATAAACAAACTGTATTTTGCTTGTTTCTAATGAATTAAGCCCTGTTTTTCCAGGGAAAGGCTCAATTATAAATGTGTGGATGAAAAGTTTACACAAAATATGTACTGCCCTATATCAACACATGTGTACATTGTATGATTCTGTTTTCTTTATGTACAAAATAATTTCAAAGCCTTCAAATATTGTGACATCATTTTAGCTTATTTATCATTCTGTCACCATTGTGGTGAAGGTAGCAGTCACATTATGAAATCCTTACATAAGGAATCTTTGAATGTCTAAACAAAGCACATATTTTTTTCAATTGGAAGGTGTTTTGCTGGTTAATCTTTATAGAAAGAAATGTGTATAAATATACTATTTATTATTCAGTATAGTTTGTATAGCAATGAACTACATGTAGACATTTTTTCAAAATTGTTAGACTAAAATAAATGAAAGAATAAGAAAGAATAAAATATAAAAATAGCAAAGAACAACATATAAACAATACACATTTATTTTATTAATATTAACTTTTAGATGCACAGGGATTGTGACTACAGAAGGAAAGAAGATAAAGTGCAAGTAGGTGGAATAGTTTAATTTACTATATGGAAATTGTTGCTGTAAGAACTCTAATGTACACCTCAATACTTCTGAAAATACACTTTAACACTTCTGTAAAATCATTTTACTAGATTATTGGCTTTTTCCTCACATATCATGATATATGAGGTGAGTCATAGGAAAATGGCTATTATGCCTCATGCAGCCAGACTACTGGTTCATGGTCACATTAGTGGACAGAGTAGCTCCTAACCAGACTGCGTAAATGCAAATGCACAGCTGGCCTGGAGCTATACTGGCACATATGACATAAGACCCGTGTTTGCATGACGCTGCTTATAAATGATTTTTTACATTAAATTGACTGAGATCCTCGAAGAAATTGTCATATTTATCCATTAGATCACAGTATTATATACACACTGAATGCTTATGCACTATTTATATTTGTGTAAAATAAGTTCAAATTTCCACAAGTTTTAGTTAATATTTGCGTACAAATGCTCTGATACAATTTACTTTTATCTTAAAACTGTTACTTTCTCTCTACAGGTGGCTAATAATGTCATCAAGTTATGCTCCAGACCAGTTTCTGTCTATATCTGGAGACAAAAGGCTTGTGTGGGTTCTCACTTGATTCTTACTTTTGTTCACACAATTACTAATTATTAAGTACCTTTGTGGTATGTTAATGTTAAAATATCAATAAAAATCTGTGCAATGCTATTCGGTAAGTACAAAAATGTGCCAAGTTTTATATGCCTAGAAATTACATGCATGCGAACAGATATACATGTAATAAAACATTCAACAATAAATAAGCTCCCAATAAATTTATTTCTATGTTAATTTGAATAGCACATATGCAAAAAAAATGAAGTTGGTGTCAGTCATCTATCAAAATGTTTTGAACAAGTTTAAATGAGGGTAGACAGAATACATTTACATCAAAGCTCCGGTTTACATATTTGTAACTACATCATAGCTTTAATGTAAGAGTTTTTTAGCTTCATCATAATGGTCCCCCCTGTTCCAAGCATTGGGATTTGCACCCCTGTGTCCGTTGTTCAATATTTTGTTTGTTTGGTTGGTAAGTACTAAGACTTTTCCACATGATATCTTCAGCAGACCATGATCATGCAAATTACAAACATGTAGTGGGACGGTTTCTTGGGGGGGGGGGACTTTTTTTAGGTCAACTGGACATGTTCACGGGGGCGATTAATATTTTGCTGCAAGATGAGGTATACATGTTTAAGCAACATTTCTTGTTTGTATAGATACCTTGGTACAAGACAAACTGACTGGCCATAGCCTTTAGCCAACTGTAGCTGGTCTGTTATTTGCTCTACATAAATTATCCTGTCTTCATCAACTTGTGACACATATTTGTTAATGATACCAATAAACTAATTATACCAATGCTTTGTCTTTAGTACTAAAGGGATACTTAATAGAATGTTTTTTTTTAATGATTATAACATCAAAACACTAGTTGAATGCCTTCAATATAAGGTTTATTTATATTGCTGAACTGTGAATTTTTATAGATCTGTATCCCGTGGAGTGCTGTTGACAGAAAAATCATTGCTAACTACTGGCCAACAAGAGGTTTGAGTTTCTATTATAAATAATTACTTTTTAGCTCACCTGATTGCTCAGGTGAGCTTTTGTGGCCGGTCTTTGTCCGTCGTATGTCTGTCCGTCCGTTAACATTTGTTCGTAAACACTCTAGAGGCCACATTTATTGTCCGATCTTCATGAAACTTAGTCAGAAGCTTCGCCCCAATGAAATCTCGGTCGAGTTCAAAACTGGGTCGTGCCGGGTCAAAAACTAGGTCACTAGGTCAAAAAAAAGAAAAAACTTGTAAACACTGTAGAAGTCACATTTCATGCCCAATCTTCATGTAACTTTGTCAAAATGTTTTTCTTAATGATATGTTGATTGAGTTCATAAGTGGTTCCGGTCCGTTGAAAAACATGGCCGCCAGTGGGTGGGGCAGTTTTTCTTATTTGGCTATAGAGAAACCTTGTTAACACTCTGAAAGTCACAATTTTTGCCCAATCATCATGAAAGTTGGTCAAAACATTGGTTTTATTGATTTCTCAGACGAGTTCGAAAATGGTCCAGATCGGTGACAACATGGCCGCCAGTGGGCGGGGCATTTTTCTCTATATGTATATAGTGAAAACATGTCAGCACTCTAGAAGTCACATTTTGGCCCAATTTTCATGAAATTTTGTCAGAACTTTTGTTTCCTAGATACGCGAGTTAAGTTTGAAAATGGTTCCAGTCTGTTGAAAAACATACGCACACATTTTTTTAGCCCTTGACCTTGAACTTAGGGTCGGCGTTTAGGTTTCAAAATCTGCGTTTAGGTTTCAAAATCTGCGTTTAGGTTTCGAAAAATGCTCATAACTTCTATGTCCCTTGAGATATAACCTTCATATGCACACAAAAAATTTACCCCTGTGACCTTGACCTTGAACTTAAGGTCCGCATTAAGGTTTCGAAATCTGCGTTTAGGTTTCGAAAAATGCTCATAACTTCTATGTCCCTTGAGATATAACCTTCATATTTGGTATGCATGTGTATATGGACAAGGCCTTTCCATTCGCATAAAAACTTTTACCCCTGTGACCTTGACCTTGAAATAGGGTCCGTGTTTAGGTTTCAAAATCTGCGTTTAGGTTTTGAAAAATGCTCATAACTTCTATGTCCCTTGAGATATAACCTTCATATTCGGTATGCATGTGTATATGGACAAGGCCTTTCCTTACGCACAAATTTTTTACCCCTGTGACCTTGACCTTGAACTTAGGGTCCGCATTTAGGTTTCGAAATCTGCGTTTAGGTTTCGAAAAATGCTCATAACTTCTATGTCCCTTGAGATATAACCTTCATATTTGGTATGCATGTGTATATGGACAAGGCCTTTCCATACGCACACAATTTTTTACCCCTGTGACCTTTACCTTGAAGTAGGGTCCGTGTTTAGGTTTCGAAATCTGCATTTAGGATTCGAAAAATGCTCTTAACTTTTATGTCCCTTGAGATATAACCTTCATATTTGGTATGCATGTTTATATGGACAAGGCCTTTCCATACGTACACAAATTTTGACCCCTGTGACCTTGACCTTGAACTTAGGGTCCGCGTTTAGGTTTTGAAATCTGTGTTTAGGTTTCAAAAAATGCTATAACTTCTATGTGAGCTTTTGTGACTGGTCTTTGTCCGTCGTCCTTCCGTCCACATTTGTTCGTAAACACTCTACAGGCCACATTTATTGTCCGATTTTCATGAAACTTGGTCAGAAGATTTGTCCCAATGAAATCTCGATTGAGTTTGAAACTGGGTCATGTTGGGTCAAAAACTAGGTCACTAGGTCAAAAAAAAAGAAAAAGCTTGTAAACACTGTAGAGGTCACATTTGATGCCCAATCTTCATGTTACTTTGTCTATATGTCTGTGTTAATGATATGTTGGTTGAGTTCAAAAGTGGTTCCGGTCCATTGAAAAACATGGCCGCCAGTGGGCGGGGCAGTTTTCCTTATATGGCTATAGAGTAACCTTGTGAACACTCTAGAAGTCACAATTTTTGCCCAATCATCATGAAAGTTAATCAAAACATTGGTTTTATTGATATGTCCAGATCGGTGTAAAAACATGGCCGCCAGTGGGCGAGGCATTTTTCTCTATATGTATATAGTGAAAACATGTGAACACTCTAGAAGTCACATTTTTTGCCCAATTTTCATGAAATTTGGTCAGAACATTTGTTTCCTTGATACGAGAGTTGAGTTGGAAAATGGTTCCGGTCAGTTGAATAACATGACTGCCGGGGGGGGGGGGGCAGTTTTCTTATATTTATACAGAAAAAAAAAGCTTGTTAACACTCTAGAAGTCACATTGTTTGCCCAATCATCATGAAACTTGGTGAATAGATTTGTTTTATATATATCTCAGATGAGTTTGAAAATGGTCCCGATGGGTCAATAAACATGGCTGCCAGAGGGGTGGGGCAGTTTTCCTTATGTGACTATATAGAGAGAAACCTTGTGATCGAACACTATAGAAGTCACATTTTTTGCCTGATCATTGTGAAACTTAGT
Organism: Dreissena polymorpha; assembly: GCF_020536995.1. NCBI lineage: Eukaryota > Metazoa > Mollusca > Bivalvia > Myida > Dreissenidae > Dreissena > Dreissena polymorpha. The sequence continues at coordinate 60,421,480 of NC_068357.1, read as the reverse complement.
CAATACATTGGTTTTATTGATTTCTTGGACAAGTTGGAAAACAGCTCAGATCGGTGAAACACACTTTTAGGCTCACCTGATTGCTCAGGTGAGGTTTTAGGATTGGTCTTTGTCCGCTGTCCGTCCGTCAACATTTGGTTTATAAACACTTTAGCATTCTAATTTCTCAAGCATTCTTTATCAAAGTTGCTGAAAGATCTCAGTCAAGTTTGATGATGAGCAAAATCACATAATTAATGTCATAATTATTGCCCTTAGATTGTCCAAATTTTCATTATATTATACAAAATCCTTGTAAGCAAAGTTTGATGTTTGGGGGGTCGACTCAAAATATAGGTCACCATTTCAAATCTTACAAAAACAAAAACACTCCCTACGCCAGAGTTTTGGTTCAATAATGATGAAACTTGACCAGGATGTTTGTCTGGTCAATATCTAGGTCATGTTTGACATTAGGTAAAGATTGAATGAACCGACTCCTCTCAGGTGAGCGAACTAGGGCCATCTTGGCCCTCTTGTTTACTTTAAAGTAAGATAATTTATTCAAGTTTACCTTTCCTAAACCACAAGCCTAATTGAGTTTGTTACATTTTTTCGGGTAGCAAATAAAATGATAATAATTCAACAATTACCTTGTATTTTATGTTTCCTGTCATTTTATGTCTTTTTTGTAAAAACAAACTATGAAAGAAAACCCTGTAAATCACTTCTAAATGATATATCTGTTGAATATGAAAATACTTTCCCTGGCTTGGTGATTTACCTCTTTGTAGTGAACTTAAATGATACATCTGTTGAATATGTAAATACTTTCCCTGGCTTGGTCATTAACCTCTTTGTAGTGAACATTTAACAATAAGCATTGAAATGGCAGTGTGATAAAAAAGTGTAAAAACTTCTCTTCTGTCTTCTCCTGCATTATTGATACTTCCAGCAGCTGTCTATGATGTGTCTACCCTGCCCAGACGATGGAGACAGACCTATTAATGTCCTAGAATTGCCTCCGTCGAGCATGGCTGCACCACCTGGACTGTGTAAGTCAATGTACATACATAGATGCAGAGTTGCCTCCCTCTAGCATGACTGCTCCACCTGGACTGTGTAAGCCAATCTACATACAAAGATGCAGAGTTGCCTCCCTCTAGCATGGCTGTTCCACCTGGACTGTGTAAGTCAATCTATATACATAGATGCAGAGTTGCCTCCCTCTAGCATGGCTGCTCCACCTGGACTGTGTAAGTCAATGTACATACATAGATGCAGAGTTGCCTCCCTGGAGACCGGCTGCAACAAATGCATAATTTTTAAATGTTTTTCTCAGCCTAGTTATGCATTTTACTCTTCCATTCTAAAGCACAGATAATATTTAATTATGTCTTTTTAGCTCATCTATTTTTTGAAAAAAATTTATGAGCTATTGTCATCACCTTGGCGTCGGCGTTGGCGTCCGGTTAAGTTTTGCGTTTAGGTCCACTTTTCTCAGAAAGTATCAATGCTATTGCATTCAAACTTGGTACACTTACTAACTATCATGAGAGGACTGGGCAGGCAAAGTTAGATAACTCTGGCGTGCATTTTGACAGAATTATGTGCCCTTTTTATACTTAGAAAATTGAAAATTTTGGTTAAGTTTTGCGTTTAGGTCCACTTTTCTAAGAAAGTATCAATGCTATTGCATTCAAACTTGGTACACTTACTTTCTATCATGAGGGGACTGGGCAGGCAAAGTTAGATAACTCTGGCGTGCATTTTGACAGAATTATGTGCCCTTTTTATACTTAGAAAATTGAAAATTTTGGTTAAGTTTTATGTTTAGGTCCATTTTATTCCTTAAGTATCAAAGCTATTGCTTTCATACTTGCAACACTTACTGACTATCATAAGGGGACTGTGCAGGCAAAGTAATGTAATTCTGACTGGCATTTTGACAGAATTATGTGCCCTTTTTATACTTAGAAAATTGAAAATTTGTTTAAGTTTTGTGTTTAGGTCAACTTTATTCGTACAGTATCAAAGCTATTGCTTTCATACTTGCAACACTTATTAACTATCATAAGGGGACTGTGCAGGCAAAGTAATGTAACTCTGACTGGCATTTGGACGGAATTATGGGCCCTTTATACTTAGAAAATTGAAAATTTGGTTAAGTTTTGTGTTTTGGTCCACTTTATTCTAAAGTATCAAAGATATTGCTTTCATACTTGGAACACTCGCAAACTATCATAAGGGTACAGTAAAAGGACAAGTTGCATAACTCTGGTTGTCATTTTTACGGAATTATGGCCCTTTTTTTACTTAGTAACTTTGAATATATAGTTAAATTTTGTGTTTCGATCCACTTTACTTCTGAAGTATCAAGGCTATTGCTTTCAAACTTTAAATACTTTTATGCTATCATGAGGTTACTGTACCTGGCAAGTTGAATTTTACCTTTACCTTTGAATGACCTTGACTCTCGAGGTCAAATTATTAAATTTTGCTAAAATTGCCATAACTTCTTTATTTATGATTAGATTTGATTGATACTTTGACAAAACTATACCCCCCCACCCCAATTTTTAAACGGTTAAAAAACCCAAATATTTTTTTTATTATTTTATGTTTGAAATACCGTCCAACCAGCGCACCCAAGAATCCCCCCCACCCCCCCCCTCTCCCCACCCGAATCCCCCCCCTAATTTTTTTTTTTTTTTTTAAGATCATCTCACAAATGACCACCACACCCTCACACTATACCCCCCCCCCCACCCCACCCCCCCCCCCCAATTTTATTTTTTTATTTTTTTTGAAACTGTTAAAAAACCCAAATATTTATTTTTATTATTTTATATTTCAAATACCGTCCAACCATCGCATCCCCCCCCCCCCCCCCCCCGAATTTTATTTTTGGAAAATAATGTAATATGTTCACACCCCCACACTATACACCCCTCTTCACTCCACCCCTCCCTCCTTTGTGATTGAAAATGAGAGTCCCTTCACCTTAAAAAAGAAAATAGATGAGCGGTCTGCACCCGCAAGGCAGTGCTCTTGTTTCAATAAATTTCGTCATTGATGATAAACCAAAGATTTTGTTCCAGATGTCTACCACTTAACCCGGATGGGCAAAAAATCTGTCAGTCCCAAGGATGATTTGCAGTATGCAGTCGATACTCTATTTAGCAAAGGTCAGTTAGCAAATTCTTGTGTTGTAAGCATATTTAACTGGAACCACAGTTTAGCACAGGTCATTTGGCTTTTACTTCTAATTTACGCACCCCTTATCCACAGAGCAGGGCCCGTTTGTATTGTATGTATTGATACACAGATACATAGCAATGAGCCCATGACTTGTGCATAGGATTGACTGCATCTGTCTCTCTGTCATGCTGTCCATAGTTTAAACCTATTTATTTTAGCTGGATTGCATTGAAAGCCTCAAGATAACAGAAACACTGTCGAGTCCGTTTCCTAGTGTTACATGTACTTGGTGTCTTTGGTGAAGATCTTGAGAAGGCTCCCCAAGTGGGGATCGAACCTGTTGCCTCCTGAACGCTTTACAGACACCATATCCATTACGCCACGACAAACTTAAACTTGTAAAAGAAAGTACTATCACACTATATTTATAACATTCAAACTTGATTGCTTTGATATTTATTAAATAAATTTGTTGTCTGAGCAATTTCAAACTTGCTTGCTTTGAAATTTATTAAATTAATTTGTTGTCTGAGCAATTTTGTTTTGTTTATTAAGTTACTTTTTTGTCCATATTCCAATGTAATTATATGATTAATACTGACTGCTACATACCATGGCTTGGGGGGGGGGGGGTATTTATCATTTTATTCTTAAGCTATAGTATTAGTGGTCTAGGTTTAACATTGAATAAAGTGAAACTTTATCTGGGCCTGAATGTCAGAAATCTGAACTGTTAATAGAATGAAATCACTGTGATTTGAAGAAATAATTTGTTTACATTTCAGTTTTATGATGGTGTTGATCATGAATAATATAGGTTGAATGAGCAATAAATAAACAATGCATTTAGGCTAACCTAGCAGCATTAAATCTAATGCACAATATTTCAAACATAATTAGAGTAATGTACTATTACTGTATGACATCTCTGAAAACTAAACAACAACTGCTAGATTGTTTTCCATGCACATATTTCCAGAAGATTGCAATGAGACTACGCCAAGGATCCTGTGGTCATTGTTCTTCACCCAGACAGACATGTCACAAGTGTCGCCCAGTGCGTGTGTACCGGAAAATGTGTTCTTGATGTCTGGGCCTGGAGCCGAGATTGATATCGACAGACCCGTCAGTGAGGTAACATGACAGGCTTCTTGTGTTAGAAATATACCCTATATCAGACTTGTTTGGGGATAACTGGACTTGTTGCATGCGTGTAAAGTGTTGTCCCAGATTAGCCTGTGCAGTCCCACAGTCAATGAGTCATATAAGGGACGAAACTTTCCCCCTAGACTGGATTTGTGTGGCTCATAATATTTCCTTTTATAAAACCCAACATAATAAATTCCCCCCCCCCTCCGCTATTTTTAGCTGACCTAAGCGCAACTTTGTGTTGTGCGTTTACATTTACCACGTTCTAATCATATATTGGCTAAGTCAGAAGATGGTTTTGGTCCTCAGATGAACATGGCTATTTTGACCAATTTTTTTTTTAACTTGCTCAGATCATTTTGTCAAGGGGGCGATTTGTGCCAATGATATCTGGGCTAAGTTCCAACTGGGTTCCTTTTAAAAACATAGTGGCCTGGGGCTAAGTAGTTTTCCATATATGGCTATAATGAAACATTTTTTTAACACTTTAGAAGTCACATTCTAGGCCCAATATTCGTGAACTTGATCAGAACATTTTTGTTCAAGTAAAATTCGAAAATGGTTTGTCTGTTGATAACATGGCAACAAGGAGGTAGGGCAATTTTACTTTGATATAGCCATACAGACATTTTGTGAACAATCTAGATGTCATATTCTTTGCCATTCATCATAACCTTGCTTAAAAAAATCCAATTATATCTGGACATTGTTTGAAAATAGTTCCAGTCCATGAAATGACTTATGTAACCTTTTGAACACTCTAGAACTCGCAATTTTACCATTTCATCATGAAACTTTGTTAGAACATTTGGAAATTATAAATTAGCTGCTTCAAGAATGGCCTGGGTGGTTAAAACATGCTTGAGGGAGGGAGATTGCTCTTTTGATGTCTATAATGAAAAATTTCCTGCTAAGAACAGTACAGTGGCAGAGACTAACTCATTAGCAGTATGCAAACAACCCTTAAATTGTTTGTTTTTCGACTTAAACATTTCTGAACAAGACGAATCCATTATCATGGAATGAAAAGATCCGAAAGATACAGTAGGAAGATTTATGCTCACGACTGACATTCTGACGGAATTCAAAAAAAAAGAAATTGTACAAAGCATATGTCCAGCAAAAAAATAATATGACAGCATAACTGAAAATGACATAATCAGCTAGACACTCATGTTCTTTTAAAGGCGTCATTTATCTGTGCATACCATCCAAAGAGACTATGATATTAACTGCCTGATAAGATACTGTGTTGCCCCCCCCCCCCCACCCCCCCGAGTCATTTAAAGGAAATACAAATAGGGAGCATTATATGTTTACAAAAATCTCTAGAATAAAACCATTTCTAATGTGTATTATGTTATTTGCAGGCCAGAGAAGTCTTCAAAAAAATTCTTCCTAATGAAGAGTTTTTGCCAAAAGCTCCAAACCCAGAAGACATTATTTATATAGATGACTCTGAGGCACAAGCTGCATCTTCTAACAGCCAATCGGAATTTGAAGAAACAAGCAACAGCCAATCAGAACCAAGCCTGATTGAAGATAGAGAAGAATCTGAGAACCAGGCACATGATCGTCTAGTTGAAGAGCCTACAAATTAAAGTGTAAAAGTGGATAGTGAACAAGCATGAGATGTTTATAAAATGTGCTTAAAATTCTGACCATTGACACCCGTTATAACTATTTCTACCAATACTCCTCAAGTTTGGACTGGTATTCCATACTTTATTACCTTTCAGTGTATATTCCAGTATGCTATTAATTTATTTATTTATAATAATGTTGATTTAACCTGTAGTTACTTGTGAACTTTATTTTGGAGCCTTCATTACAAGAATGGAAACTAAGAATTATATTAATAATAAGACAATTTCAAAACTTTCGTGCATTACGTCAATGTCTGGTTAATGTTTACTAGCTTCCACATAGCCTTATTTTCCCTCCCTCATTCTGTAATTCTGTACTAAAATTAACCAGCTTGTTAAACAACACTTGGGAAACACAGTTCGAAAATGAAATTAACTTTTTTTGCAGTCTTAAATAAAATCAAAAGATAGAATAATATGTTAATTAGCTGTTATCTTGAGGTTTATAATTTTAAAAGATGGCCAAAGGCTCTATTGCGCTTACTTAAGACTCAAAGAAACTGGACTGTTTTCAGCATGCAGAGTTAACAAAGTTTCATTAAAGACTTGTATGGGAAACTGTCCTAACAAATGGAAACAATCTCTTTTAACAAACCACAATCTCATTTTAGCTCAAATATCATTACAACAGTTTTTGACCCCATATGACCCAGTTTCTTACTTGGCCAAGATATCATTTAGATTAAGACTAATAATCTGACAAACTGTCATGAAGATTGGGCAATGAATGAAGTTTCTCAATGTGGCGACTGACTAATGGGGTTGTTTACCCTCGGGACTTCGGTTACAAAACATTGCCCGAGCACACTGCTTAACATAAAAACTCTGCTGTAAAAAGGTCGTATACGTCCATATGGTCAGCCCGATTTTACTGGGCTTTACCATGTATACATTAATTTATGATACTTGGCAGTGTTGATGCGGTGCTTCAATAAAAATCTAATCATTTTATAAATATCTTTAGGTATAACTGTTAAAGCGTTATAAACGAAATACTCAACAACAAAAAATCTTTGCATATATAACGATGCTAAGAGAGCAGTTTTTCCATTGGTGGACTTATTTTTGAATCAATGGCGCTGATTGGCTTAAATTGCATAAATGCATGGTAAAGACAAGTAGGTCAATCCATTTTGATTCAAGAAATTGTACAGTGGACGACCTTGACATTGGATTCATTATGTAAAACAAAGGTGTTAACAAGCTCAGTCTTCACGCTAACTATAAGCCCGACAGCCCGGGACTGGTTAAATGTTAATCGGGCTACTACAAATTAATAATTTATATAGTTGGGCTATTGGATTTTTTTGTCTGTTTCCAATAAAGCATCATAATTTGGGCTAGTGGTTAAAATATATTACCGTGAAGACTGAAGCTTTTTCTTTAATTTGACCTAGTTAGCTCCACTGGCCAGAGGCCAGCGGGGCTTATGTCATGGTCCTGTGTCCGTCGTGCATGAGTCAGTGCGTGCGTGTGTTAACTTTTCCTTAAAACATCTTCTCCTAAACTACTGGTCCAATTCTGATGAAATTTCTCAGGAATGTTCCTGGGGTGAATCTCTTTCAAATTTGTTCAAATTATGCCCCTGGGGTCAAATTTGACCCTGCCCCGGGGGTCACAAAAAATGAAAATTTGCTTATATAAGGCCTATTTTGTGAAAACTTTTAAAATCTTCTCATCCATAACCATTGGGCCTAGGGCTATCAAATTTGGTATGTAGAGACATCTAATAGTCCTCTACCAAATTTTTTTCAAATTATGCCCCTGGGGTCAAATTTGACCCTGCCCCGGGGGTCACAAAAATGAAAATTTGCTTATATAGGGCCTATTTTGTGAAAACTTTCAAAATCTTTCGTCCATAACCATTGGGCCTAGGGCTATCAAATTTGGTATGTAGAAACATCTAATAGTCCTCTACCAAATTTCTTTAAATTATGCCCCTGGGGTCACATTTGACCCTGCCCCGGGGGTCACAAAATTGAACATATGCTTATATAAGGCCTATTTTGTGAAAACTTTTAAAATCTTTCTGTCCATAACTGTATGGCATAGCGCTACCAAATTTGGTATGTAGGGACATGTAATAGTTCTCTTCTTAGTTTGTTCAAATTATGCCCCTGGGGTCAAATTTGAAACTGCCCCGTGGTCACAAAATTGAATATATGCTTATAAAGGTCTTATTTTTTGAAAACTTTAAAAATCTACTTGTCCATAAACATTGGGCCTAGGGCTACCAAATTTGGAATGTAGTGACATCTTATAGTCCTCTACCAAGTTTTTTCAAATTATGCCCCTGGGATCAAGTTTGACCCTGCCCCGAGGGTCACAAAATTGAACATATGCTTATATAAGGCCTATTGTGGGAAAACTTTAAAAATCTACTTGTCCATAACCGTATGGCATAGGGCAACCAAATTTGGTATGTAGTGACATGTAATAGTTCTCTTCTTAGTTTGTTCAAATTATGCCCCTGGGGTCAAATTTGACCCTGCCCCAGGGGATCACAAAATTGAACATATGCTTATATAAAGCCTATTTTGTGAAAACTTCAAAAATCTTCCTGTCCATAACCATCCGGCCTAGGGCTATCAAATTTGGTATGTAGTGACATCTTATAGACCTCGACCAAATTTGTTTAAATTTTATCCCTGGGGTCAAATTTGAACCTGCCCCGGGGGTCACAAAATTGAACATATGCTTATATAATGCATATTTTGTGAAAACTTCAAAAAATATCTTGTCCATAACCATTAGGCCTAGGGCAACACAATTTGGTATGTAGTGACATTGTATAGTCCTCTACTTAGTTTATTCAAATTATGCCCCAGGAGTCAAATTTGACCCTGCCCTGGGGGCCACAAAATCGATTATATGCTTATATAGTGCCTATTTTGTGAAAACTTTACAAGTCTTTCTGTCCTTAACCATAAGGCATAGGGCTACCAAATTTGGTATGTAGTGACATCATCTTATAGTTCTCTTCCAAGTTTGTTCAAATTATGCCCCTTGGGTCAAATTTGACCCTGCCCTTGGGGTCACAAAACTGAACATATGCTTATATAGGGCCTATCTTGTGAAAACTTTAAGTCTTTTGTCCATAACCATTGAACCTAGCGCTACCAAATTTGGTATGTAGTGACATCTAATAAACCTCTTCCAAATTTGTTTAAATAATACCTCTTGGGTCAACTTTGACCCTGCCCTGGGGGGGGGGGGTCACAAAATTTAATAAACGCTTATAAAGCTCCTATTTTGTGAAATCTTTAAAAATCTTCTAGTCGAAAACCATTCAGACTATGGCTACCAAATTAGGTATGCAGTAACATCTTATAGTCCTCTACCAAGTTTGTTCAAATTATGCCCTTTGGGTCAAATTTGACCCTGACCCCGCTGGTCACAAAATTGAACATTATATACGCTTATATCTTGCTTATTTTGTGAAAACTTTAAAAATATTCTTGTCCTTAACTCTAGGACCTAGGGCTACCATATTTTGTATGTACATGTAGTGAGATATAGTAGTCCTCTACAAGGTTTGCTCAAATTATGCCCCTGGGGTTAAATTTGATCCAGCCCAGGGGGTCACAAAAGTGTACATGTGCTTAAATAGGGCCTATATTTAAATATTTGCACATGCAGAGAATATTTGTTTCAGCCTTTTTTCAGCAGTGGAGTGATACAGGGCCATCATGGCCCTCTTGTTTTCTTTTACCCTACAATGGACCAGTTTCAAACTCAGCCAAGAAGAACAAATGTTATGGAAATGTTTGATAAACATTGGGCAAATGTGGCTGGAAGTGGTCACAAGCTATTCTTTAATCTGCCCTGCCAGTAGTTTTTAACAACAGGTGACCCAGGTGTAAACTAGAACGAGATATCATCAAGACAAATCTTTGAAATGTTATGACCAGGTTTCATGAAAAAATAAATAACAATAACATATAAATAACAGTGGCCTCTAGAGTGTTCACAAATATCGATAATGCAAAAGGAACAACAGAAAAAAAGGCTTTTCATTTTAAATCTGTGGATAAACATTCAAGATTAACAGAAACTGTGGTTCTGCAAATTATTAATTGGGGGTCAAAGTACAACTAAACAAGAGTTTAAGGTGCTCGGCTGCGAAAGCTTGTCAGAATGTTTTTATTTTTTTTTAGAGGTCACAGGGACCTTGACCTTTGACCTGGTGACCCAAAATGGGTGTGGCGTGTAGAACTCTATGACAATACGTGTACCTTGGGTTTTCTCTGAAAACAGCCTTGCTAATAAAAACTAGAGCTTTGTCACAGACGTGATGTATACCCCCACGTGCCGCATTGACACAGACTATTTTGCATGCTGTCTTCACAAAACAAGAGAATCTAATTTATGGCAATTTTTAAGAATTATTAAGCCATTATTATTTATAGCCATTTTGACCTTTGAACTCTTGAATTCTTCCACATGACACGCCATCCAATGACTGTGAACAAAATTAATGTACAGTCATTTTAAAATCTCACAATGAATGACATAGTTATGGTCCAGACAAGATCATTCATTGCCATTTTTAACCTTTGAGCTCAAAGTGTGACCTTGACCTTGGAGATTTCGACGTAATTCTTTCGTGCGACACACCGTCCAATGATGGTGAACAAATGTGCCAAATGATTTTAAAATCTCACAACAAACGACATAATTATGGCCCGGACAAGTTCATTTATGGCCATTTTTGACCTTTGAACTCAAAGTGTGACCTCGACCTTGGAGATATCGACATAATTCTTTCGCGCGACACACCGTCCAATGATGATGAACAAATGTGCCAAAGTATTTTAAAATCTCACAATAAACGACATAGTTATGTCCCGGACAAGCTCATTTATTGCCATTTTTTACCTTTGAACTTGACCTTGGAGATATCAACGTAATTATTTCGCCTGACACACCGTCCAATGATGGTGAACACATGTGCCAAATGATTTTAAAATCTCACAATGAACGACATAGTTATGGCCCGGACAAGTTCATTTATGGCCATTTTTGACCTTTAATCTCAAAGTGTGACCTTGACCTTGGAGATATCGACGTAATTCTTTAGCGCGACACACCGTCCAATGATGGTGAACAAATGTGCCAAATAATTTTTAATTCTCACAATGAACAGCATAGTTATGGCCCGGACAAGCTCATTTATGGCCATTATTTTACCTTTGAACTTTAAGTGTGACCTTGACCTTGAAGATATCGACGTAATTCTTTAGCGCAACACACTGTTCAATGATGGTAAACAAATGTGCCAAATGATTTTAAAATCTTACAATGAATGGCATAGTTATGGCCCAGACAAGTTAATTTATGATCTTTGAACTCAATTGTGACCTTGACCTTGGAGATATCGACGCAATTCTTTCGCGCGACACACCGTCCAATCATGGTGAACAAATTTGCCAAATGATTTTAAAATCTCACAATAAATGACAAAGTTATGGCCCGGACAAGCATTTGACCTTTGAACTCCAAGTGTGACCTTGACATTGGAGATATCAACTGTTCTTTTTTCACACGACACACCGTCCCATGATGGTGAACAAATGTACCAAGTCATTTAAAAAACTAACGAAAAATGACATAGTTATGGTCCAGACAAACTTTCGGTTTAAAACACACTAAGTGACCCTGTGACCTAGTTTTTTACCTGGCATGATCCATATTCAAACTTGACCTAGACATCATCTAGATACAACTTATGACCAAGTTTGGTGAAGATCGGATGAAATTTCGGGACAGACCGACAGACCGACCAACAAAGTGACTCCTATATAGCCCCCATTACCAGCAATGGGTGTTTGAGTCATCAAATGGTGTTTGGGGGTTGTTGTTTTTAAAGATAATGTTGAAACATAATTATTATGTGCACATGATGAAATTGAATGTTATGTGTGCACTATCAATTAAATGTACTGTAGTACAGTTGAAGCTAATATTTTTCCAGTTCAAAGTTTGATAAAATGCACAATTGTTTGTTCAATTAATATTTCTGGGAGAATGCATCATGTGTAATTGTTGCTTGCAACCTTGTAAACTGGTTGTACATATTGCTATTTATTTCATATTTTTTGTCAGAGCTTTAAAAGTTGTGCAATAAACTGTAATTGTTGTTTTATCTACACTCAGAATTTATAATGGCAATCAAGTCAGGATATACGTGATAATAACATGATGAGGTTTTGTGTATATACCAACAACACAACATAGAAAGTATTCTCATCTGTAATATCACCACTAGCTTCAAAGATATTCTTAAAACTACAAAACAAAGTAGACACATAAACAAATACATGTATTCATTAAAAACATTTTCGTCTCATTATCAAAATTCAAAACAAAAATAGAATGAACAAGAAGTTCCTTCTAACAAACTTGTATTTCACATCCAAATATACTTTTTGCGCATACATGTACATTTGAAAGCACTTGATCCTACTACATTTCAAATTACTACTTATTTTCTGGTCTGAATAACAGTCAAAAAAAATATCTAAAGAAAACTTCTCAGTTATCAACTATTTTAAAACTACAGATGGAAATTAATATTTGAAGAAGAGCACCGCATAACGGGTGCCACGCTCGGCTACGAAAGCTTGTCAATTTTTTTTTTTTTAGAGGTCACAGTGACCTTGACCTTTGACCTAGTGACCCAAAAATGGGTGTGGTGTGAAGAACTCATCAAGGTGCTTCTACATATGAAGTTTCAAAGTTGTATGTGGAAGCACTTTAATTTTAGAGCCAATAGTAAAGGTTTTAGCACTACGTTGGCGGACGGCAGACAACGAGCAGGCTATGACAATACCTTGGGTTTTCTCAGAAAACAGCCTCGCTAAAAACTGCTGAATATTTGAAAACCGAAATACAGATTGAATATTTGATTTTTATGTAAAGAAACTTCCAAAAATGTAAAAGTGCAAGTTCGCATTTTTGGTTTAGTGCAGATGACTTTCTTACACTTGTTTCAGTCATTGTTTGAACACAAGCCATTTTAATGAGAATTGATCCATTTTCACCTTTATAGGTTAAAAATAAACAGAATTTTATGAGTCACTATTAAAACATATTTTTCAAACTAGATTCCTGTTTTCAACATCAACCTTTTTTTAAGAATGCTTGTTATTATTAAAAAGTGAACCATTACTATCTTAAAAGTTTATGTCAAACCAAATAATATTTAAGTAGATAAACAACACAAAAACTAAAACAATTATTTGTCAATATTCTCAGATACCAGGTACATGTATGCATCTCAATAAAACCCTTGAACAAATTCACAACTCCAAATAATAAATAAAACAATAGTTTATTGCTAAAACTTTCCTGTAATCTGTAAAACCTAATGCCTTTGAAATGTGTGTTCTACCTTAAGAACACTTAAAAATATGATAGCCAGGTATATTTTGTGCTTTCAGTGGTTTTTTTTGCTTTTATTTGTTACAGCCTGTGCCATTTGAATTGGAAAAATTAGCGCAATAAACCATGACATTGGGGAAAATAGTGTGATAAAGCATGAAATTGGGAAAAATTAAGCATAAATTAATAAATATGATTATAAGTAACAGAATTAAAATTGTTTTTAAGAGCATGTTCAAAAGGGTTTTTCTAGCCATTTTGGGAAAAGGAATCTGGTCTAATTGTGATTGTTTTAAATGATAAAAGTGGCAAATTTGGGAATTATCTTTCGACAAAAAGAACTAAATTAAAGTTATATATTTTGTAGGATGTTTAAATAAAAAGTTGAGATCTAGAGTTAAGAGACTTCTTTCTTTAAAAAAAAAAAAAAAAAAATTGGGGGGGGGGGGGGATTGGATTGTTTTGGGATATTTTGGTCAGCTTTTTGGGAAAAAACGTTGATTTTTGCAATTAGGAAGAAGCAGAAATCGGTGGTAATTTTTAGCAAAAAAAAAACACTGGCTTTTAAGTATTTAATGTTAAAATCTGGACTTCTGTGTAAGTCTTTTCATTCAACATACAACAACATGAAAATTGCCACAAATATAACCATTAACATGGCTATTGTAATCTGTCTAACAAAAATTCATTCTCACTTAGAAAACAAAGAACTAAAGAAGTGAAATAAAATTCGAAAGACGGACAAAGCTTCAAAATAACACAAAGCATATAACACATTCATTTTAAATTGACAAAATATAAATTATGCTTACATCATTAATTTATAATACCGAACCATATTTGCGTTAAATTAACAAGGTGTTATAAAACATGTCATGATGTAATTTCCCTTGATGTTAGTGTGTGGAAACAAATTTCTTGTTACAAGTCCTTGTGACCTTGACCTTTGAACTCTAATATCAAAATCAATTTTGTGTCATTACTTAGTTCTAAAACAAGCATTCTACTAATAACGTAAAATGATCCAAGATCAAATAATTCTCTAGATATCAAGAAGAATTATGTTTCTGGATACAAACTCATACTACTTTGATCTTCAATCTGGTGACCTCAAAATTCAAGGCATCTGCTGTTTCTTGTAAGTAACAAATATCCCAATTTTCATGAACTCGAGTCATAGTGTTTAAAATATCTTGCTTAAACAAGTTATCAGTGACCAGTCCCTGTTACCATTATCTTTGACTTTTGCGGCTCAGGAACCCTCCCAGTTTGTACAGATGTAGCTTAAAGCATTCACTAGATCATCATGCAGAAACGAAAGGTCTATGGACATATTGGACTGACAGACCTACAGACTGACAAATGCAAACAAATATTCTCCCTCTTGGAAGGGTGCATTATTTGTAACTTTATGGTAGAGAGTTCTAAGACATATGCAATGCACATTTAACATACCAGTAGTGCTGTTAAAATTTTACTTTGGACTAAAAATGAAAAGCTTCTATTACATGTGTATACTTTTAAAAAAGACTGATGCTAACTTAATATAATAATATCTAATTAAATGTAAACTGTTGAAAAAGAGGTTTAAGTGGAGATATTTTTAAAAATATTCATTAATTTTACAAGAAACACTAGCTTATTTTTCACTTCATTGTCAAGTACTTTGAAGAAAAAAAAGAGACCAATATTTATTATTTTTAATTATGTCATTATTCTGAACTTCTTAATTTTTTAAATGCTGAGTGAAGCAATTCCTATAATGTTCAATACTGTTTTTCAAAAATGGAAAAATATTCAAATAAACTATTACATTTGCACTTAGTTAACTTTTGTTCAAAAAGGCATGGTGCATTGTATCATTGGTTTTTATTTGACACATATATTAAGCTTTTCTCCTACATGAATTCTGAGTGAATGTGAACTAAAGCTCTAATGCACATCAATAATTAACATAATAATTAAATACAATTGACTTGCACTTAATATTGATTTTCCCCAATCCATCCTTTCAGTTTTTTTGGCAATGGCAAATGCTGAATGTGATCGTAACGTGTGTATTGGCGTATAACAAATCTGCACAAATATTGCAATGACCTAACCTGTGTAAAGCGTGAAACAGGTTTTGTAAGTCTAACTGGGTAAATAGGGGGACTCGGGCAGCCACGTCTAGAGTAACTACAAATTCCAGTCTGAGGATCATTCATTGAATTTTGAATAAGGTCCACAATGGATGGGTACCCTTCTGTATCCGGCTGTGCATCAAATATGAATTTGCCATTACAATGTTCAATACGGGTATGAAGAGTTTTTCCATAGGAACGAAAACTAAGACTTAACAAGTATCGTTCATCCGAACTGTCACGAACTAAGAAAGCACCATCTGGTTGTCCATTTAATTTTCTCTCCGCTTCTCGACGTGTAATTGGACCCCAGTACCAACCGAAGTTGGACAACCTGAACAGTTCGTGTGTGAGACTCCATGTTTTAGGCCCTTCCGAGATAATAGCACCTTCATGTATTGATGTGTGATAACTGTGAACGCTAATTGCGGGATTCGAGCCTCTAGTTCCATTGGCATGGCACACTGCTTGAATCTGAAACTGGTTTGATAAAATGGCACCAGGAGACCTGTTGGTTATTTTACGGGTATCTCTGTTTTCAGTTGACAAGCCACATGAACAAATGTTACTGGATGTCTGAAAAACAGAGATGTCCTTTGACTTGCAGCTTGCTTTTTCTACACTTGAGGAAGCATCATTCCTATCCCTGTTATACCACATGTTCTCGTCTGCAAGTTTCTTCTGCAACAAATTAAGATCCAAACTTTCAGCACTTTGAGAGGAATTGGAATTAGACGGTTTTGAACACAAATTGATCCTGCACTTTTTCGTCTGTTTCTGCTTTTTATTAGGTGATTTCGGTTTTAAATTCGCTATGTGAGGTGTCCTCTCCTCATCTAAAGATTTTCTGTTGAAATTTGACTGAAATCTCCTTCGCAGCTTCCAAAACAAACTCATCTTTTCCTTCTTTTTGACTGAATCATTCTGCTTATTTCCCAACTCCTGTGAGCAACTCAACTGCGAAATTGCCAGTGACTCACTTCTCATGTTTGACATTTTAGCAAAAAATGACTTCTCATAAAACAACACTGATTATGTCAAACGATCTATAAATAATAACGGCATGACAACAGAACCTCTGAACAAAGTATATGAAAAACTGTCCCCACGACTAAATACCATGACATTGAAGGTCTCATAATCTACATTATTCGTGTAGAAGTAGAAATTTGATGATTTTTGTCTTGGATCACAAATTCTTAACGCACTACGCATGCGTAATTGCTTTATTTACTCCGGAAATATGCAACAAATATTTGCGCTATGAAATTTTTGTTCATAATGAACAAATCTAAAATATATATATATAAATAACATTCCTTTAATGTTAATGCTAATATTTTTAAAGAAATTATGTGCGCATGTGTTTTTGTAAAGACATTTTTTAACAAAGTAATAAGAACAATCGTGATACATCTGAAATAAATCGTCTGCTGATCCAGAGTGTAATAAGAAAAAATTGAGGTTACGTTCAACTAAACCTTACGAGTCTTGCTTTTTTGTTGGCCGAGTTGTTACGATTAGAGTGTTATTAAGAAAAGTGATCAGTATGTTATAGAAAGTTATATAGATCTTAAGAGCTATAAACTTCGGAACAATCTTGCAACGATTTTAAGTACAATATAATGTGAAATGTATTAATATGATTATAGGTGCTACCTAATTTACGGGCAAAAGCTTTTTAAGGTTTTTTTGATAACCATGTATTTTTTATAAATATATGAACATGATTGTGTTCAAAATATTATAATTGTTGCAATAATAAAGTAATGCTTCCAAAAAAATCATTCTTAAAACGAGTTACATATTCCAAGCTTAAGTTAAAGTCTAGCTTTTTTTTCTAGCCACAGGAATTCATAGCTGGTTCAGTGTCTGTGGTATAGTGGATGGGGTGTATGCTAACTGGCTTAGTCACTGGGAGGTCTCTGTATTGATCCCTTAAGTGGGAGCATTCTTTAGATAACCCTAAAAACATACTATGGCGTACCATTTGGGTTAAAAGTCAAGAAGACCTACAAGTTAAAAAGAGAAATGTACGTCGAAGTACAATAATTGTACGTCGACATAAATATAAAATACACTTCGAAGTATATATTTGTACGTCAAAGTACAATTTGTACTTTGACATACATGTTTGTACTTCTACGTACACATTTTCTGAACAGCCAATCAAAATACTAGTCTATTGAGCCGCTTTTCCTTCAGATTTATTCATAATAAATGTTTAAAATCTCTTTTTTAATTGAGGACAAAATGAATAAAAATATCAGAATGGCAAAAAAACAACACATAGAAGTTTCAAGTATTTAATGCATTGAAATAGATTATATACAAATTTGAAGAAGATTCAATTGTTACCTTTTTAAAATTAAAATTATTCAGCATATTGTGAGTATTTATTGATCATGCGGGGCGGAGTATCACGACCGTCCTGCGCATTACTGTGTAGGAAATTCCCAACGGTAATCAAACAGTTACCAAGCATTAACGGGATAAATAATGTATTATAACCTTCCCGTTGGTCGTATTTTGTGATAACCATAACTTGCATAAGTCAGAGGTTAATTCCGCCACGCCAGGTCAATAAATACGCACAATATCTATGAGTTAGCGGTCGATAGTCGCATAATTTGGTATAAATTATAATAATAATAATGTTTAATAAATACGCACAATATCTATGAGTAAGCGGTCGATAGTAGCTTAATTCGGTATAAATAATAATAATAATAATGTTCAATGTCAAATATCTCTAAAAGCAACAGACGTTAGGTGTCTTCTGATTGGCGAACACTCAAGGGTCGGTGAAAATTGTACGTCGAAGTACATTTCTCGTTATACCTAGTAGGTCTTGTAGACTTTCGACGCCATGGTACATCACATAGACAATAAGTACTGGTCCTACCCAGGAAACAGTTTGTTTCATCAAATGTCTCAATTCAACTTGACAGCTTACTTAAGCAGTTGCATTTAGCAAACAGTACACTGATTTAACATAATCAAAATCATCTGATGTGTCAAATCAATTTTGATTGACAAATTTGACAGGATTTTTTTTTCATCCAATAAGTTTTAGACTGTCAAATAACACACACTACGTATTGAAAGCCATACCTGGAGCTTTCGTCTTTATATCACTGACTTCATCAGAAGAATGATTTCTACTGTTGGGAAACGTTAACACCACTAATTGTCTTCTTATTTATTATCAATGTATAATTATGTGTAACAGCATAACAACATGTTTGTTTTGCAATTAAAATATTTAATAAATACAGGTATCTTGCAAGTTTCTAATTTTCTTTCGCAAACTATTGTTGAATAGTTTAAATTTTGTCGCCACTAAAAAACTAGCCATTTTGTAGCTATTCTAAAATCACAGTCTAAACTGCATACACTTAGCTCTATAGTTACAATTTGAATGCAAATATTACAATGCATCATGTTATATCATCCATATTTTTTATTGAAACATTCAAATAACACATAACACAGTACATATATAAAAAGGTATGTGGTATTGTGTGGAGATACAAAACACTTCACATCATTTATTTGCACATAAAATAATAGTTACAAAATAAGTAAAACTAAAACACTGTCATCAACCTACATTTCAAGAATATTTACGTATATGAAATTACAAAGTGGTGTTATTGTATTACCTTTTACAAAATTAACATTGCTGGTTTTGTACTAGCCATAAAACATTTATCATGGATTAACAAGTAACAACCTGTTATTAATTACACAATAGAACGGAAATCATATTAATTGCATTATGCATTTACTAAACAAGCTATTTGCTACTGTTTAGAATTACACTATCTTACTAAAAATGATCACAGGTACTTAGTGCTTTTACATACTTGTGGTAAGATTTGTTTTACTAGTTTGACAATTATCGGCAGACACTTGTCGATATACAGACAAAATTTGCATGGGAACTTTCATATTTTTTCAGCATAATTGCCTTCAAATTGTTAATTTAACAACCCTTTGATATTGTTTGCACATCTGATCTTATTATACCATAGCTGATTTTTGTTAATAGATAGACATATATAGACTTTTCAAAGTTCTATAAAAGTTCACACATGTTCCATCCAAGTAAACAAACAGAACCAATAAAGATCATCACAGATTATAACTGTGTGTTTAGCTTGGAAATTTTTATAGTTCAGGATTCCCTCATTTGTTGATTTCTGTAAACCAAAACTGTCAGTTTTGCTGGATAGAATGGCTTGTATCATGCCCAGCTCTTGCCTTGGCAGAACAGCTTCTAAAAACGGAAAACCAACAAATATCTTAAAATTGGATCAATAATGCAGACAATTTATAAATGTCTTGTTTTTTGTTGATTTCAAATCTGAAAGATTTTTTTACGTAAGATTGTGGTACGAAAATTCAACGGTATCGGATTTTGTGGTTTTTAGGCCTAAACTAATTATAGTGATATGTAGCCTTTCGGGATATCGGTAAAGTGCGAGCAGACGAGGTGTAAATACGTTAAAAATTAAAGCTAAAAGACTAAAAAGTTAGATCGGAATATCTTTAAATTTTGTGAATAAATGTGTTTCTGGTGGATAACAACGACAACTTACCAGAATATTGCTCATGATCACACGTAAAACTTCTTTCTGAGAGCGAATGGAAAATGCGTCACAAATTATGACAAATAAACAGTAGGGTGTCGTTATTGAAATACCGCGAGAATACTGGAAGAATAGAGATGCCAACTATAATGTTTAGAACAAATAATTTTTTAACAAGCGTTTGTGATTTGTCAGGATAATAATAACAATAAGATATCGAAAAGATCAAAGCAAATAAATTCGACAGAAATCTGAGATTCGGCAATATATTAAAGACGGGTTATGTTCACCTAAATTGTGTTTGGTAAAGACTGTCACTATATGTAGTGAACCAGTCTTCGGCTTATACCCACTGAAGAAGAGCATTCAGGGGAAATAATTGAGTAATGACTTAATTCTGGAACGGTTGCGAAGAAAAACAAATAATGCGAGAATATTTAGTGCAATTCGCTACACAATTATGATGTCATTGATATAATTTTTCCTGAGGTATGTATTTAAATGTGATTTAGCATATGTCAAAGTGTTTTTGATTTGTTCAAGGTCATAAATAGCATCGCGAAAATATATGTCGCGTGGCAATTTTTTTTGAGTCGCATCCACTCCATATGTGGTATTCTTATGTAAGTTAATGTCTAAATTTCCATACGTATGAACGGTCAACGCCCGCTTCGCGGGCTTTTGCCCGTATTATGCGAATAAAAATGTTTCATATGGACTCCAACACATTTTTAGACCTTCCCGTTCTTGCGAAACACAACTGATATCATTCCTACAAAACCTCACCCAATCAAATAATCAAGGTTTACAAACTGCCATCATCATTATTATTTTTGCAAAAGCATTCGTTAAAGCACCACACCAGCACTCTTATACAAACTAAAATACTATGGAATTAATTCAAATATTTGCTTCTGGATATTTGACTTCATTCCAAACAGATATGTCCTGGAGGGAATCATGTCAGACAAGGTACCTGAAATCTCCGGATTCATAATGGCACTGTCTTGGGTCCATCTTATTTCTGATCTATATAAACGACTTTGCCGATTATATCAAACATATAGCACTCTATGACTTTTTTGCAGATGGACGCATTATCTACACAAAAACCAGCAACCTCTCCAACGCCAATAACCGCTTGCTAGATATTGAAGCTGCTGGTCGATAAGAGCAGGACTGGTTGATGATCTTCGACCCTAGAAATGCAACATCATCAGCATTATTTAAAATGTAACAATATTATATTCTCATATAAACTGCATGATCACATCATAAAAAAGTTAATCACGCCACATGCCTAGGTCTTACAATCCAAAGTAACCTCAAATGGGATAAACTCAAATCTATAATAATGCAAACCCGGCACTAGTATTTCTTTGCCGCAACAAAACTAAGCTAATCAAAAGTTAAAGATCGTGTTTACAAAGCAATTAAAAGCTAAGAGCTCGATTGGTCACTGTCGGCTCGGGTACTATGTTCATCTTAAATATAATTACATGTACCCCAGGTACGGTAAATATACTTATTCGTACCCGGTCGCTTTTAGACTGGACCCGAGTTATATTCCCGCCCCAAATCCGATGTCGTAAAACGCGCTACCGATTATCTTAAACAAACTTCTCTTTTGAAAAAATTGCATCAACATGCTTTTTGAGTATGAGTTTCGATAATATAGAGGCCATTTTACAGA
This sequence comes from Dreissena polymorpha, assembly GCF_020536995.1. Taxonomy (NCBI): domain Eukaryota; kingdom Metazoa; phylum Mollusca; class Bivalvia; order Myida; family Dreissenidae; genus Dreissena; species Dreissena polymorpha. The sequence continues at coordinate 60,399,711 of NC_068357.1, read as the reverse complement.
AAAGTGACATAAATGTGAATATAATAAATTGCAAAAAATAGCCGACAACGACCGATTTAGCGTAAAATTTCCCGGGTACGTTTCAATCGTGATACATCATAAATCGTCTGCTGATCCAGAGTGGGTACGTTTCTGTATATTTACCGTACCCGGGTTACATGTCAGTATACTTAAGAGTACCCGGGATACATGTAAGTATAGTACCCGAGCCGACAATGACTAATCAAGCATTTTTGTGGCTGTCATTGTCCACCTTATCCACCTGTAAACACTAACACTATAAAAAGTTTAAAATTAACACACAACTGAGCACCTTTGTACAGTTTTAACCCCTTAACCAATAGGCGCCGGCACACAATCTTCTATTTAGAAGAAGTGTTGTATTGTATAAGAAGAAGAAAAGAAAAAGGAGAATTGTGTTAATGCCTATATATAACTACGTATGTAACGTTGGATTGGGTTTGATATTTAGTACCGTTCTCCGAGAAAATGTACTGACCCAGCAAGCATCATACAAAGCACGGTTGTCGATCAGTATACGTTCTTACGTTTACTTGCTCTAATGTGTGTTTTATTTGGTGCGCATTTTTGACATTCATCTTGAAGCAACATGAAATGTAATCGTCACAAACGGGTTGTGTCAGACGCGTTCAACACGCGGAGCGAACCAGTCTGAAATCAAAACTGTCTTTTAAAATCTGGTATGTTTGTAACTTATAATAAGGTTCAAGAAATAGACCATACCAGCAAATAACACTTCTCACATCTGTATGCATGTATGTGCCAAGGTCGCGACCCAAAGCGGGATTGCTGACCTGTATTTAAGAAGGCCCTGTTAACTTACTCGGTACGGCCATTGCCTTGGTATCAGGAGGTCCCGGGTTCAAGTCCTTGACTGACTTACACGTTGCACTATCCGACGAAAATGACTCTAAACGTGGGGCTGGGGCAGGAGTAGTTTACATAGAATATGTTTTACCCGTGGGTAAAGTTGGGATCTTTTTATAGGACTTTTAAGTACACTGAAATTGCAGCTCGCAATCGAATGTGAATTTTAACTTGGCTTAAGTGACATGCTATCGAACATAATCGGGGATGCTGGTGAGTTGTGTGAGCGGGAGCGGGCCTGATTGCTTGAAGTCCCGAGTTCGAGTATTGATTTAATAAAAGTACAATTGATTGTTGCTGCCATTATCAATACCGCGCTGACTATGTATTAGCCAATTTGGTTGTGTTTATACAATTCTTGAAACGGATATGAACAATTATTATTTCCAATAAAGAGAAATGATCAATAAATGACGAATTATTATAAAAGTAGAATATATGTAAAGACAATTTAAGCTGATAGCAGACCATTGCCAGATTTATAAGTGCATTTGAACAACTGTAGCCTGGTGAAACCGTCTACCGGTGGTCTTAGCGCTCTTTACTTTTCTTTAATAACTAAATCAATAAACTTCATCAGATTTAACTAAATTGACCCTTTTCATGCAGGAATAAACATTCTGTTTGATTGGTTTATGCCTTTTTGCTCGGATATCGGCTGCATTTTACATATGGTCAGCCATCGTTTCATTTGTTTTTTAGGTACTGTAGACCGATGTATAAATGATGACCTATCTGGATGGTTGCTAGAATAAAGCTCAGTTTTTACATAGGCTTTACCGACAAGTGTTAACGTTAGTTGAACAGAATAAAAAGTTGTTTAGATTATATTTAATGTGTGTGTAGATAATTTAGGTATCTTATGATGACAATCATTCTTCAGCTTGTGCATAAAAATAAAAGATTTTAATAAATAAGATTAAAAAGTAACGAAAAATAATTAAGTGTTTCCTATTAATTTTTGGTGATGAGATAGAGCTGAAAAATAAAAAAAAACATCACAATAAATGAGCAAGCAACACATTTTTACAGCGTTAATAAGACTAAAGTTAAAGTGTTGTTTCAAGTGAATGTTTAAAAATATAGCTTCAGGCTTCATCGGTCCTGTGTGCTTTCTTGTCATATGACTATGGAATGTTGGCAATTCAAAAGTTTTACCAAAAGCAGAAATGTCTTACAGAGTCCTTGAATAACATATACAGCTTTATTAATATTTTGACCATTACATTATATATTTTTTTAATCTAACCATACTATCCTCATGAAGGCCGTTTATCTGTAAACATTCAAACCAAAACCAAAAAGTTAAATAGCAGATATATGGTATGTTTGGGATAACATTGGTAGACAATACCCACATGTGGACAGTAATCGAAGTATACCCAAGGGGGCATGCGTATACGGGAGCTCACCGGCTTTAAGTGAGGTTAGTTGGCACATACTTCCAAGATGGTGTACTTTTTGTGTTTTTCGTGAAGGAGTAGCGGATATATTCACCCGGTAAGCCACTTTATATTTATATACCCTTAATTCGGGATATTCGTGTATTTTGTTCATTCATGACGTTGGGTTTGGGTGTTATCGCAAAGCGCTGCTCACGGCAATGGGTGTTTATGCAAGATTCAATGGAATGACAACGGATAATATACTAATCAATCGGGGGCGACCGAACCCTTAGGGCCTGGCCCGTGATTCACAAGTAAATATTAATGCAAAGCCTATCCTAGCTGAACAACTGTACACGAAAACACAGTCCTCTACTTATTTCCGTGACGATGCAAATTCACAACATATCCTAAACGAAATGTAAGCTCTATCGTGGTATTAATCGGATCATAATAGTATTGATCCTTAATGCGACGAGCTGAACTTAAGGTAACGACGGAACCCGAAACCCGACGTTATACATGTGTACCTACTTAACAAATATAGCGCGAACAAAACAGTGTTTACTAATAAATGTCGATGTACGGCTTCAGTCGTGAAGCTCGTGAACTTGTGCAGCAGGCTTTTTTCTTGCATAAAATGGTTTTTAAAGAAAAGTGGATTCCGGGGGCATGCATGTCTTGTTATTTCCGAAACGCGATTAATCTTCTAATTACAGACATAGAATTAATAAAATTATTCATTGTATGTGACTTTTTGCACAGGAGGGAATCCCGTATTTTTTATATGTTTTTATAGAAACAAGGAGTGCAACTTCATTTGCCGTAAAACTACACCATCTTTACTGTAAACTATGTAACTCGAACACTTTTAACGATTCAACTACACATCGGTTGTTTTCGAAAGCTAATAAAATTATTTATCAGGTAAACTTAAGATAGTTGATAAAAACTATTTTCTAACATTTACCAAAGCTCTTTAAAACACACAAAGATTGGTGTTATCGTGAGTTTCCGTATGTTTATTGATGAATCTTTGGATTTACTCCATCTTAGATCTGATTCTGTCCGCAACTGGTATTTAGCGCATTGTGGTATGTAACCATCACATGGGCAATGCGGTATAGTCATTCGAACAACCAATCATCTGAGGATAATTATTAAATGCAGTTTCCAAGATGGATTCCTTTGACAGTTCTTCGAGATTTTTTCACGATAATAAACATAATTCTCTGATATTCAGCCTTTTAAATAAACAAAGATCAGTTCAAAAACTGTGCGATGTTATAATTCAAATATTCGACTTTCAATTTCACGCACACGCTTGCGTTTTGGCGTCTGCCAGTCCCTATTTTAATAAATTATTTTGCGATGCAGACATTCCTAGGGAATATTGTGAGAAAAGTCCACAGCTTATTGAGATTCACATTGACACAGAGGTCTCCGGGTACCATGCATACTCCACGGCTATTGAGAAAATTATAGACTTTATGTATACAAGTTCCATCAGTCTTGAGGACAACATAGTGACAGAAATTGCTGAAGTGGCAAAGATAATGCAGCTTACTAGCATCATCGGTATGTATCACTGGCAACCATGGAAACTGCACAGTAGACCACCATTACCTTAGCTGTTGCATATAACATATGTATTGCAAGTAACTATGGACTATGTGCATTAGTCCAACTCCCAGCTATTGACCCTCCGATTTCTGGGAGTTGCAACTCGTAACGCGATTTTTCATGGCAAGTCTACCGCCTGGAATCCAGGCGGCACTGTAATAGGTAGAATGAGTATCATTAAACAGGGATGGAAATTAGTGGTTGCCCGGAGCCAGTTCATTTTGGCCTGGGCAACTCAAATTCTAAAGTTAGTAGTCGGGCTGGGCAACTTGCTTTTTCAGCTTGAAGCATTTCAGTGCAATTAAACATTTAATAAAATTGGCAACTATGAGTTCATAATTAGTTTAATAAAATTCATTTATCAAAGGCAATGAAATGATTTTACTCAAACTTATATTTGGACATAATACACAGAAAGTTTGTCAATTAAGCAATGTTGTTTTTAAGTTTTCTTTTATTCTATTTAAAGAAAGTCTTATAATATAATTATTATAATTAGCTGGGCAACCAAAATGCTTAAGATGGTTGCCCATGTGGGCAACCAATTGTAAAACCTTAGTTTCCATCCCTGTTAAACAATTTTTGGCATAAATAAACACAAACAGATCATAATGAGTTTTTTCATGTCAATTATTTTGCCTTGAATCCAGGCGGCACTGTAATAGGTAAAATGAGCATAATTAAATAATTTCTGGCATAAATAAACACAAACAGATAATAAATGTATTGTTAATGCACAAATTAAAACAGTAATTTTAATTGAAGCAGAATCCTGCATTTTGATGCAAGAAAGTTGCAATTTTCTCATTTTTGACTCCTGAAAAAAAAATAGCCTTGCATCATTTTGACACATTTGTTTTCCACAATCCAACTTGAAAAAAGACCAGAAATGTTCATTTATGGAAATAATAAAGCTTTTGTGAATATGTTTTATTCATTATTATGATAAATAAGCTACTACAATACCTTAAACCTGCATTTTGGAACATTTCAAGTTACTTAAGTATTTTGACCATTATCATTTTTATTTTGACCTCTTATTATTTTGCGACCTTCGGCAGTGTCCGACAAATTTCTTATTTTTCAGGTAGCCCACTGGGCTACTAATAAAAATATTTGGTAGCCCATAAAATTTTCCTACAAAATGATAAGAGGCAGGTTTTCATCTTTATTTTATTTCTTCATTTACATATACATAATATGTATACATACATATACATAAAACAGCAAGTAGTCTGATGTACACAGTCAATATCGTAAATTAATGTTACAGTACAGGCACCGTGTACTTAAATGTAAATGAACCAAAGAAAATCATATACTACATATAGATATTACATGTATGTGCACATGTATGTGTACTTAAATTTGGACAGCACGTTAATTCGTAAACGTAAATAAAGCGTTTAGATGATCAATACGATTGACTCGTATGGTGTTAATCAATGCAATTGCCCTTTTTAACAACAAATACCGAGTTTCAAGAAATCAAGAGTATTAAATCATTTATTTACTTGTGTCCGACTTTAAGTACTGTCCGAATTTACGTATTGCATCCGTACGACACTTGTGTGCAGTCAGTATACAATACAATAATTGTTTCAATAATAAAGGAACTGATACAGCGTACGATAACGATACAGCGTGTTTACATGAAATTTTATTAAGAGAAAATGTCAATGCCAAATAATTCGCGAGATACCCTGGTACTTTAGTTGAAATTCACAACGAAACTTTTAATGGTAATTAAATGATCTCAATGCTGTACCCGCTACGAAATTTTTATTTACAAATAAATTCACCCACGCCAATTTTCGCGCGCTTTTTATCAGGACAAAGAAATTTATTTTTTAAATGTAGAATTTTGTAACCTAAAATAGCTGTACACAACGCGTGCAAACCGTGGCAGGTTATTTACGCATGTTGCAATACAACGGTCCTGATTGGGAGCTTATTTCATCATATCTTTAAATAGAACCATATGCCGAAATTCATTTGACATTTTAGAAAATTTCAAACGTTTGTGTTTATGACTCTTATCGTCTATATTACCCACCCATAATTTGGTTTTAAAAATATAAATTGGGCATATATGGAATTATTGATTAACAGTCGATTAATCCAATTATTAATTGACAATGCAAACTAATTAGCAAGTGTTAACCGCGTTCACAAAGTTGTCATTAATATTCAGTTTCGGTTTCGTTACCGTTTTGATGAATCCGCTATTGTTTTGATTTTTTTAATGTTTGGCGTCCTTGGATATTTAACGACATCAAAAACGTTGTCGCTATTACTCATTGTTGCGGTTAACAAAGAATGCCAAACTGCGAAATGATGTTGCATCATGTCCGCCAACTATCAAACCGGCTCTCATTATTAGCAGACGACAAATGTTGATTCTGATTGGATGATTAAAATACACTGTTACTGTTTAAGACATTACCGCAAGTGATCAGTGACTGATTAGATAATTGATTGCACTTTGTTATCGGATTATAAGCAATACACAGTGTACAAACACATGGTCAGCGTGTTTGTTCTACGTATGTTTGTCAATAAACCGGGCTACCGCTCTTATAGATTTATAGTAGCCTGGCGGGCGTCAGCTGGAAAATTTCAGTAGCCCTATGAAAAATTTCGGTAGCCCCCGGGCTCCGGGCAATGGATTTGTCGGACACTGCCATTTTGACTCCTGGTTTTCAAAATCTACTGAAATCCCTTTAAAACAATTTACTTGATGACATGTGCTCGCAGAATTATTATATTAATCAAAGTTTAAAACATGTCAACGGCACACAAAATGGAGTCAGTTTTTCAATGGAAAACGTAGAGTATTTCGAATTTGAAAATATGCTTATGTGCATAGCAACTATCTTCTGAATCCTTGGCAATATAGCTCTAGTATATGATCAACCAATCAGGCTTAACTGACTATCTCCAAAACCTCCGTTAGATATATTGAATTGTTTGGTTCGATAACAGTTTTTTATCAATTTTAGCTCCACTGGCCAAAGGCCAGAGGGGCTTATGGCATGGTCCTGTGTCCGTCGTGCGTGCGTGCGTGCGTTAACTTTTCCTTTTAACATCTTCTTCTAAACTACTGGTCCAATTCTGATGAAATTTCTCAGGAATGTTCCTGGGGTGATCCTCTTTCAAATTTGTTCAAATTATGCCCCTGGGGTCAAATTTGACCCTGCCCCGGGGGTCAGAAAATTGAACATATGTTTATATAGGGTCTATTTGTGAAAACTTTATAAATTTTCTCGTCCATAACCATTGGGCCTAGGGCTACCAAATTTGGTATGTAGTGGCATCTTATAGTCCTCTACCAAGTTTGTTCAAATTATGCCCCTGGTGTCAAGTTTGACCCTGCCCCAAGGGTCACAAAATTGAACATATGCTTATATAAGGCCATTTTTGTGAAAACTTTAAAAATCTGCTTGTCCATAACCATATGGCATAGGGCTACCAAATTTGGTATGTAGTGACATGTAATTGTTCTCTTCTTAGTTAGTTCAAATTATGCCCCTGGGGTCAAATTTGAAACTGGCTGGGGCGTCACAAAATTGAATATATGCTTATAAAGTGCTTGTTTTGTGAAAACTTTAAAAATCTGCTTGTCCATATCCATTGGGCCTAGGGCTACCAAATTTGGTATGTAGTGACATCTTAGAGTCCTCTACTAAGTTTGCTCAAATTATGCCCCTGGGGTCAAGTTTGACCCTGTCCCAAGGGTCACAAAATTGAACATATGCTTATAATTATAAGGCCTATTTTGTGAAAACTTTACAAATCTTCTGTCCATAACTGTATGGCATAGGGCTACCAAATTTGGTATGTAGTGACATGTATTAGTTCTCTTCTTAGTTTGTTCAAATTATGCCCCTGGGGTCAAATTTGAAACTGCCCCGGGGGTAACACAATTGAATATATGCTTATAAATAGCTTATTTTGTGAAAACTTTAAAAATCTTTTTATCCATAACCATTCGGCCTATGGCTACCAAATTTGGTATGTAGTGACATCTTATAGTCCTCTACCAAGTTTGTTCAAATTATGCCTGGGGTCAAGTTTGACCCTGCCCCGAGGGTCACAAAATTGAACATATGCTCATATAAGGCCTATTGTGGGAATCAAATTTTAAACTGCCCCGGGGGTCACAAAATTGAATATATGCTTATAAAGTGCTTGTTTTGTGAAAACTTTAAAAATCTTCTGTCCATAACCATTGGGCCTAGGGCTACCAAATTTGGTATGTAGTGACATCTTATAGTTCTCTACCAAGTTTGTTCAAATTATGACCTTGGGGTCAAATTTGACCCTGCCCCGGGGGGTCACAAAATTGAACATATGCTTATATAAGGCCTATTTTGGGAAAACTTCAAAAATCCTCTTGTCCATAACCAATCGGCCTAGGGCTATCAAATTTGGTATGTAGTGACATCAAATAGTCCTCTACCAAATTTGTTCAAATTTTATCCCTGGGGTCAAATTTGACCCTGCCCCGGAGGTCACAAAATTGAACATATGCTTATATAATGCCTTTTTGTGAAAACTTAAAAAAATTCTTGTCCATAACCATTAGGCCTAGGGCTACACAATTTGGTATGTAGTGACATTGTATAGTCCTCTACTTAGTTTGTTCAAATTATGCCCCAGGGGTCATAATTGACCCTGCCCTGGGGGCCACAAAATCGATTATATGCTTATATAGTGCCTATTTTGTGAAAACTTTAAAAATCTTATTGTCCTTAACCATAAGGCATAGGGCTACCAAATTTGGTGTGTAGTGACATCTAATAGTTCTCTACCAAGTTTGTTCAAATTATGCCCCTTGTGTCAAATTTGACCCTGCCCGGGGTCACAAAACTGAACATACGCTTATATGGGGCCTATTTTGTGAAAACTTAAAAAATCTGCTTGTCCGTAACCATTGGGCCTTGGGCTACCAAATTTGGTATGTAGTGACATCTAATAAACCGCTACCAAATTTGTTCAAATAATGCCTCTGGGGTCAACTTTGACCCTGCCCCGGGGGGTCAAAAAATTGAATAAAAGCTTATAAAGCGCCTATTTTGTGAAATCTTAAAAAATCTTCTTGTCGAAAACCATTCGGACTATGGCTACCAAATTTGGTGTGCAGTAACATCTTATAGTCCTCCACCAAGTTTGTTCAAATTATGCCCTTTGGGTCAAATTTGACCCTGACCCGCGGGTCACAAAATTGAACAATACGCTTATATCTTGCTTATTTTGTGAAAAATTTAAAATTATTCTTGTCATTAACTCTAAGACCTAGGACTACCACATTTTGTATGTAGTGAGATATAGTAGTCCTCTACAAAGTTTGCTCAAATTATGCCTCTGGGGTTAAATTTGACCCAGCCCAGGGGGTCACACAACTGTACATGTGCTTAAATAGGGCCTATATTTAAGTATTTGCACATGCAGAGAATATTTGTTTCAGCCTTTTTTTCAGCAGTGGAGCGATACAGGGCCCTCTTGTTTGTTTTGAGCATTTATCAATAAAAACAGGCAAATTGATGTCTATGATAACAGTTATTGTGTTTGTTACAATGTTTTAGGTTGATTGATTTTACAGACGAACTTGCAACTTATTTTGTTTACTTGGAATTTCGTTTTATCAGGAAGAACTCTGAGCTGTTCATACAAAATAATACATGTATGTATTCCTTTAAGCTCAGAACATTTAAGAAGAAAGTGCGAAATAGTTGTTCTTGAATGCTTTGAGCTTTTATGAGTTATTACATACAGCTCAAAGTTGTTCTTGATAAAGCCCAAAACCATGTAAAAAAATTATACCCCATGTGTTTTTGATAAAATTGGGTTTACTCAATTGAAAACATAGTAACAAACAAAAGACCTGTTACCATCAACATCAATTTGCGTGTCTTTTATGGAGATATGCTCAAAACAAAACCTTGATAAAAAAACGAAAAGCAGAAGTTTTGAATTGACGATCCCATCTGTCTAATGGAGATTCTGCAGATAGTTGATGTATCACTTTTGGTCCGTAAGACACAAATCTTCCGGTATCTACAATGTAGTATAGATAGTCAATGTTCACATTTTTGAATTCTGAATACTCTGCGTTGTCCAGTGTAAAAACTTTACAGTTACACATTTCCATTAACCGTTGACACTTCAGGGTTTTTTTTCTTTGAGACCCGCCAAATATCGGCCCTTTCCCCTAGACGTATGTTTCCCCTCTTACAGAGAATTTCCCCAAACAATGATATCTAAAAAAATAAATATGAAAAATATTTATTTTTAAACATAAAAGTTAACCTGATACAGTGTAAAAAAATATAAAAATATTTCATAATTAAATTATCCGTTGACTTGAATTTGTTTTAAAAACAGTAAAATATGTTAAATTGATTATTTGAGACTTTCCTTATTTTCCCCCAAAATCAAGTTTTAATGTGTTTTTTTACTCCCAAACATCAGAGTAAAAAAAACAGCATATAAGAAACTTGGTTTAATATAATTATTCTTCCATCTCACCATATCACATAAAGTTGTTTTTATTTGTGCATTATGGATATATAATATTTATCATCTTTTTGTGTTTATTTAAGCCAGAAAATAGTGTGGGTCATATTATCCATTGAAGTTTACATGAAAAAATGCCTTAATCAGTTGCAACTCCCAGCAACCAAGAGGGTCAATAGCTGGGAGGTGGATTATTGCAACTAGGTGTGTTTTTATAAAGAGACTCGTGTGGCGATTTAAAAAAAAAGGTGAAATGCAAAAAATAATCCTCAAACCATGAATGGTGATTTTCTTCTAGATTAAAATGAAGGATTTGTGAAACATGATTGACAGGAATGGGCATGTTTTTACAATTTAAATTAACTGCCTTGTACTCAAACAGCTGCCATCTTGATACTGATGGCGATAAGAAAGCCAACTAAACACTGCACAAATTTTAAGATGAAAAATTTCTTTCTGTATGAAAAACAAAATATATTAATCAGGGTTGGCACCAATCGACGCCCCCAGTTTTAACCCGCGGTTTTTACCGGTTAAAACCGCCCTGGTCAATACTCCTGAAGTGGTCATTACTCGTCGATTGAACTTTACCCCCAATTTTGATTAATATTTCATGCTTAATTTAAACAATATTGAAAATATAAATAAAACAGACATGTTGCCAATAATGTATTCAGCTATAAATACCCACTATTTTATACCTGTTTATGCAATTTGTTGGCCAATATCTCAAAATTTTGCAAATCAGTCAAAGTTGGTCAATTGGATTTTTCTGGTCGATTGAACTTTTTTTCAATTCTAACGAATGTTCAGATAATTCTGTGCTTGATTTAATTTGTCAATTACTGTGTATTAGTTGTTCACCTTTTTAACACGACCCTTTAATACTTGTCATGTATTCTTGCCTAGATTTCTTTAAATGCTTTTTAAACACAAAAATGATTTTTTTATATTTTCCATTGATATAAAAATAATTATTAACAAAAAAAAATAATTGAAAAGAAGAGTCTTGAGTAGACCCACAATTGGAAAACATTGTTTGTTGGCAAAATCAAGAACTTTGATTGCTTATTCATTTGAAGACCAATATGAAAGGAAACAAAATATACCTCTTAATAACGAAAGGAGACAAGTTAGAAGTAACTATTAAATTAATAGCAAGTTATCTCCTTTTCTTTGAGTGATATGAAATAGCCTAAGGGCAGATTTGCTTCATTGTCAATATCAGAGACATAACACTGCATGCATTTTATTGCCAATTAAGGCTTAGGGGCCAGATTTATAACCCTAGAAAACACAAGAGTTCTGTTTGTCCATCTGTTTATCAAATAGATATATCAATAGATCAGTGAAATACTATGGTAACTACAATAGTAATCATACTTTAGTAACAGATGTGATACACTGAGATAAAGATATTGCCTTAGTCCTTATGTATTTGAGGCCATTTCCATAAGTAATAAAGAAGAAAATTTTTACAACTTGAAAGATTTTTTAACAATAAATAGCTCAAAACAAAGTTTATCAATTACCAAATAATGATTGATTTGATATAGAATAGCTTAAAGTCTTCCTAATGTTGTGTTTAAATGCTATAATTTTCAATCGACCAGTAATGACCAGTATTGACCAGTTTCTAACCGGGTATTGACCGCCGGCCCGGTCAATATGCCAAACCTAATATTAATACATAATAACATAACAAGTACAATAGTTATTTTACAGAAACATGTTTGAATCCATTACTGTCTGGCAATGTGAAGAAAATTGTTTGTTTCCTTGATGCTATTTTACTCACATGGGCTGAATCTGGTAAATGGCGTGTGCACATTTTGCAGACGGCCATTCCTCTAAATCTATGACACACAAACAGAATGCAGGCCTGTAAACTTTAAAACATTTACAATAAGTTAAGGCTATCCAGTTGGTTAAGTTGATAGTAGAAATACTTTTAATCTTATCTTCTGACCTAGGCGACTTGCTGTTAGCACTGGAGGGGAAGTCAGAAGGTTACACAATTGTATCAGATGATGTAGTACAGAAGTTTCATGTGCTGCAACTTCATTCATATATACATTGCAGGCAACAAGCCTTATGGGACAGTCAAACTCTTTGTTATTATGTGTAAAAACAACACCATTGAAGTTGCAATGCAGTGATTTTCAAATTATCTATTTATTAATTTATGTGAAGGTGTTGTACAATGTATATATCATTACCTGATTACAAACATAATCTTTTGCTGGTCGCTTTTTTCAGGTTTCTGTAATCTGTACCAGCAAGGCTTTATTGTGACACAAAGCGAATCACTTGACGTGTCAACTCAAACATGTGATCAGGCTTCTGACATACCTCTCATCAAGTCATGCAAGAAAAGAGGCAGGCCCAGGAAACAGCCTGTTGAAAATGTAGACGAGACTTCTAATAATGGCGGAAATAGTGAAAAAGAAAATTTAAATGATGGTGACACTAGTGTCAAAGAAGTCTCTAGAATAGCGACTGATGAAGTTGTGGAGGATACTCCTGTAAGAGTTAGTAAAAGAGGACGAGTGATAAAACCTAGAAAATTCGAGGATGAAGTTATAGATTGGATAAAGGTAGAAAAGGACATGTCAGAAAATGAAAACGAAACAACTGAATGTTTCAATGATGGCAAGGAAATTGATACAAATGATCCAATTTATGAGCTTCATAGTGCCGTTTTTAAGGATGCTAAAAATCTCAAATACATTTGTGAGCATTGTGGTTACACCGCTAATAAACTCTCTGAATTTAACGAGCATGAACTGGAGCACATGGTCATCGAAGGTGTTTGCTTGCATTGTTACTGGAAGTGTCCAGAGACTGATCAACATAAAACAAGCTTGGAACACTTGATTGAGCATGTCCAAACTCATAACACTTCTACAGAATTTGTGTGCAACTTTTGTTCCTCTAAATTTGACTCCAAAGCAAAGTTATATCAGCATCTTCCAAAGCATTCTCAGAATCGACCATTTGTGTGTAGCTTGTGTAAAGCCAGTTTCAAATGGAAGCATGCTCTGAAGACCCATTTGGCTGTACACAAATCCACCAAAGACTACATCTGTAACATATGTGGCTATGCTACTGTGCATAAGGTCCAGCTAAAGGAACACTTTCTCCTGCATACTGGAGACATGTTCAAGTGCTCAGAACCAGGATGTGATTACCAAACAACCAAAAAGAGCAACCTGAAATTCCACACGATGGTACATACAAAGGAGAAACCCCATGTGTGTGGCTCATGTGGGATAAGATTTTCACTGGAAAAGAACCTTAAACGTCACATGCTATTGCACAATTCCACAAGGCCGTTTCAGTGTACTTTGTGTGCATTTAATAGCACACGCTTTGATAAACTCAAAGAACACTACTATAAAACACATGATATTGGACAGAAGCCAGCCAAAAAGCTTCGATTAACGGATTACTTGAAAAATTCAGGTGTACAACTGGAAGACCATATTGTGGACGAGGAACCTGCCGTTCAAATGGAAATGTTGGAGCTACAAGTGCCAGAATGTGAAGAAGGCACCACTCAAATCATGAATGTGACTTCCTCTACAGGGGAAACTGTTCCCATTGCTATAACTAACAATGGCACAGAAATTTCATATACGATACAACATTTCCCCCTTCAGATTGTTTCTCAGGAAATTGTTTCTCAGTAAATTGTTACTGAATAAAATACTCAAAAAGTTAAACACCAGTTGTTTAACTTTTAAATGAATGCTACTGTAGAGCTTTTTTGAATCTTACTGTTTTAGCTCACCTGTGCACAATGTGCCCAAGGTGAACTTTTGTGGTAGCTTTTTGTCCCTTGTGCATTGTCAACATTTACCTTTTTAACACTCTAGAGGCCAAATTTTTTGTTCAATCTTCATGAAACTTGGTCCAAACATTTGTCTCAATTTAAAGTTCATAATTAGATTATATGGCTATAGTGAAACCTTGTAAATAATCTAGAAGTACATCTTTAGACCAGTATTCTGCAAATGTTTGCTAAGCGCTTGTGCTGGCATTAGAGCAAATCTTGCTCAGACACAGCCTGATGACTTGGCTGTGATGGAGCTTTGTCCAATGTCAGTTTGCATTTAATATTGCCGCTGGTGACTAACATTATCTCTTTCTTGCCTTGGCTTGTTTTCCTGAAGTGATGTCAACTGCATTGCAGCAAATGAAGATGTTGCATAGTGTCAAAGTTATAGATTAAATATACAGAATATTAAAAACATCTTCAGGGATATCAGTAGATTTTGAAAGCCAGGAGTCAAAATGACCCAAGGGATGAAAATAATTAGGGATCAAAATGGTAATGGTCAAAATACTCAAGTAACTTGAAATGTTCCTACATGTACATGCATGTGAGGTTGTGTAATAGCTGATTTATAATAATACATGTAATGAATAAAACATTTTCACAAGTTTTATTATCCCCCGCCAGAGGCGGAGGGATATTGTTTTGGCGTTGTCCGTCCGGCTGTCCGTCCGTCCGTCCGGCACTTTTGTGTCCGGAGCCATATCTTGGAAGTTCTTTGGTGGATTTCATTTAAACTTGGTATGAGTATATATATGCATAAGAGGATGATGCACGCCAAATGGCATTGTACACCATCTGTTAAAAACAGACTTATGGCCCTTTGTATCTTGAAAAAAAGCTTTTTAGTGTCCGGAGCCATATCTTGGAAGTTCTTTGGCGGATTTCATTGAAACTTGGCATGAGTATATATATGCATAAGAGGATGATGCACGCCAAATGGCATTGTACACCATCTGTTAAAAACAGACTTATGGCCCTTTGTAATTTGTATCTTGAAAAAATGCTTTTTACTATAGGCACTTTTGTGTCCGGAGCCATATCTTGGAAGTGCTTTGGCGGATTTCTTTGAAACTTGGTATGAATATATTCCCGCGCCAGAGGCGGAGGGATATTGTTTTGGCTTTGTCCGGCTGTCCGTCTGGCACTTTTGTGTCCGGAGCAATATCTTGGAAGTGCTTTGGCGGATTTCATTTGTGTTATTGTCCTCCGTCCGTCCATCTATCATTATGTTCATCCGTCCAATTTGCACCCATCCTCAAACAAAGCATATGTTGCAGGGGATACCTTGGGCCTTTCAGGCCCTCTTGTTATTTTCATAAATCATCATTTCTGGTCCGTTTATCAAGTTGAAATGTGTCAAAATGATGCAAGGCTATTTTTGCAGGAGTCAAAAACAAGAAAATTGCAACTTGCTTACATCAAAATGCACGATTCTGCTTCAATTGAAATCACTGCATCTTGAATGCAGTGAGTGCTTACTGAAGACACACGTTAGACTAACTGAAAGGTTGTATGAACATTGTAAAATGTCCAATGAAGATAATGTGGGAGCCCCAAAGAAGTTTTCTGCATATGCACAGCACTCTTAAAAGATTTTAGAATAACACAACAATGCAACAACTCACTAAAATCAAAATTTATTTAGAAGCTTCAACATTAATTAACAGTTATGCAAATACTTGGAACAAAGTACACAAGAGCATAATATATAATACATTGTGTAGTTATTATAACAGGAAGTCCTATGGCTGCACTTGGTGCAAAAGTTTTCTACAAAAATCATATTATGCAATAACATGGTGGATCTTTTTAAAGACAAACCATCTACACTAAATTCAAAGAAAATGTAATACGTCATGGCCAATTTTGATTCAAGATGCATGCTTTAACAAACTAATGAGAAGAAGACTTAACAAATTTACACCAGAAAATAATCCCCTGACCCTGTTTCCGTAATTTTAAAAATCATTTACCTTATTCTATATAAATCATGTCACCCCTGGCAGGTGGTCAATTTTTACACGGGGGGGCATGATTTATACAATCTGGTTACAGGACCAAATATTCATACCCTGACCCTTTCGGTCAGATATTTTTCAAGTTATTTACCATTCCGGGCCCTTGCTACACTTTGGCGGATTGGGGCCGAGGCCCTTAGAGGGGGAAATTTCGCGTTGTTTTGGGCGAAAAGGGGAATTTAAGAAGATCTTTTCACCAACCATTCAACACTTAAAATTGCTATATTTGAATGTAATTTACATAAACATACATTTAATCAAAGGTTAATAGCATGATACCAGCTGGCAACATAGGTATAAAAAAAATATATTTGGGGGGGGGGGGGGGAATTTTTAGCTGAAATAGGGGGGAAAAGTATACTATTTATTTAAAGGGGGGAATGGGGCCAAATTTCGGCCCCTAAAACGGCCAAACGAGAGCCCTAGACCATACAAGACTATATAAATCATTTGTCACCTTGGCTGTGGACTTTTTTTTTAACACTGTTGCATAATTTGCATAACTCTGTTATAATTACATGAAAGATCCTTATAAACATTACCAACAAAAACCTAGTATAAAAAATTATTAAAAAAGATCTCAAAAATCGCTGAAAGGAGTTTGATTAAGAAATAATCGACGGGTAACCGTTGGTTATTGCGGTAATAACCAATGGTATGGAGTTCCGATGCGTAGGAATTAAACCACGAGGGCGTAGCCGTTTAAACAACCGTTGGTATATCGGGGTAATAACCAACAGTAGTTTTCCTTCTTTGTATATAGAAAACAAGTCACGTGCCGTGGTAGAATAAAATATCACAGATACATTGGTTGAGAAAGTGGATCACTCCCTCCCCGATATAAAAACTGCTTTATTTGTCTTGACAGCTCAATGTAAATGAGATAAAAAGTTTTAAAAAATATTGTAGTCGTAGAATATAAAAGAACGCCATTATTTTTACCCTTTTATGTTCTGATAGACATCCATGATGATTCCAGTGTCGCCCACTTTGTTACTATGGGGATGTACAAACAAAGTCAAACAATAGACAGAGCAGCAGTTATAACAAGTCACAAGGCATTCCACATTATGTGAGATATGCACCCTCAGTATATGCTTGTTGTGTGTGTGTGGGGCGGGGGAGGCAGGACATTACACAGACCTTTAACAAAGGCAATTTAAAATCTACACAAATTCATGAAACTATAGTTAGAACAAGAATATCAGTGAAACCAGGTATGTACACATACCTGGTGAAACTGATGGAAGCTCCCCGATGACGAGCTTTGTCAATGTATGTGTTAATAAACACCTAAAAAAATCTATTATTAGCCTCGGTGACCTTGACCCCAGTGACCTCAAACCTCATCAAAAGGTAGAGGTCCATGCAAGGTACCTACATGCCAAATATGAAAGCGATTGGTAAAGTTTTGAATGCGCTATGAGAAACGGTAGCAAAAGTGTGACAGAAGGAAGTCTATTATTAGCCACGGTGACCTTGACCCCAGTGACCTCAAACCTCATCAAAAGGTAGAGGTCCATGCAAGGTACCTACATGCCAAATATGAAAGCGAGTGATACAGTATTGAAGGTGCTATGAGAAACGGTAGCAAAAGTGTGACAGAAGTCTATTATTAGCCTTGGTGACCTTGACCTTGACCCGAGTGACCTCAAACCTCATCAAAAGGTAGAGGATCATGCAAGGTACCTACATGCCAAATATGAAAGCAATTGGTAAAGTATTGAAGGCTCTATGAGAAACGGTAGCAAAAGTGTAACGGAAGGAAGTAAGTAAGGAAGGACAAACTGGCGACTATATGCTCCGCCGAAATTTCATTTCGGGGAGCATAAAAATGTATACATTTACCAATTTACAAGGTAAAATTGCATTCTTTTTTACATTATTTTAAAATAAATTCTTCAAAACGGAACATAACACATAAACATAATATGCAGGATAAGTATACTGCAGGTACAATTATTTCAAAATGGGGGAAAAGTGCAATGCAGGAAAATTGGAAAGATAAATCATGAAAAATTACAAATAGCATATCCTGCACTGGTTTGCATAGCATTATTTAAATGTCTCCTTTAAAATGGCTTAGTCTTTTTTTTCCTGTATCTGGCAGTGTCTTCAGTTCAAGCCCTCATATGGTATCTCGTTGCGCAACACTGTTGAAAATAATATGTACAACATAGTGCTTCACTTACTGGAGTAACTGTAGAGCCATATTCAAGATATCATAAAAATCAAGACATGATTTTATTTGACTGTACAGCATTATTTTTTAAACTATAATTTGTACCTGTAATTAAAAACCATATTAGTATGTGCACATAAATGTTTTCTGTAAAAAAATAATTTCTTAAGGTTTATTCAATCTAAGATAAAGACATATGTTTCTTTGTTAATGACCATTATTCATGAATTGAATCAAATAAATAAATAAACTTAGTCAGACAAAAACAAATTAAAAGAGCTAAACAATACTCGCAATGAGATAAAAAAAAGTTTTGAAATCATTTCAAGTCTTCACTGTAATGTCTTGGCCAAGAAATGGCAAATGAACTTGTGTCATGAATATATCAAAATTATTTTTTTTACTGTAGCTTAGTCATAAACTTGACATATTGTCTGCTCTTATATGCCAGCTATGAATAAGAGCAAGAACATTGGGGATGAAAAAGTGTTTTCCACATATCTACTGGATAAGTGTATAACATCCTTGAAGTTTCACTTTATTTACTTCAGAAATATGGATGTAGGCTGCTCCATATTCTTGCAACATATGCCGGCAAACTGACCAACAAAGTGACTTCTACTAACTCTCCCTTCGAGGGTAAAAATACATTTTAAACTAGATCATTAATTGTCACCAAGTGACAACAAAAAATCCCAATTCACTGAGTCACAGGCACAGCAGCCATGCTTATCACTAAGTTCAATGACACATAGCTAAGAAATTAATGAATTGCATAGCGTGACAAAATGAGTCTTGCGCGTCTACACTTCATAGTGATAACATTGCTTGGGAAATGGGAACAAACTCCACAAACTTTGACAACTTAAAGCTTTTGTAAAAAAAACTGCCAAAATCAAGGACACATAGATCAGGAACATGGGAATCAATATGCATCATAAAAGTGTACTGCACATCTACACATAATAAGGATTACATATTTTAAGTTTCAATAAGATCACTTAGGAAATGTGGACAAAGTCTGCGCCACTAACTTAACCACATGTTATGCTTCTGCTATAAAATCAGTTCAAAGGAAAACTACAAGGGAACATGTCGTTCACAGGGCATGAAAAAAAAGTGTTGCTTATTATCCCCCGCCATAGGCGGAGGGGGGATATTGTTTTGGCATTGTCCGTCGGTCCGTCTTTCTGTCCATCCTGCCGTCTGGAGCCATATCTTGTAAGTGCTTTGGCGGATTTAATTGAAACTTGGTATGAGTATATATATGGATAATAGGATGATGCACGCCAAATGGGATTGTACACCATCTGATAATAACAAAGTAATGGCCCTTTGTATCTTGAAAAAATGCTTTTTTGTGTGTTCAAAGCCATATCTTGGAAGTGCTTTGGCAGATTTCATTGAAACTTGGTATGAGTGTCCAGAAGCATATTGGCGGGGGATATCAATTCAACGATGGTGGTGATGACATTTAATTAAAATTTCAATCCGATTGCTTGAAAAATGCAAGAAGTTTGTTCTGTAATCTTAATATGTGGATAAACCAAACGACACACCAACCAACAGACAGAGTGCCTCCGATATGCCCTTCAAACTTCCTTAGTGGGGATATAAATAACTAAATCCATCCATGTCCTGCCTGAAATACCCTCTGCATGCAGCTTCGTCAGAGGACATTATCAGTTTAGTTTTAAGAACTGGTTTTCCAACAAATCCAGCTTATTACCTTTCAGCTTATTGAATACTAATTGTATAGTTTAATAAGTTATGCCCTGAACAAAAACAGGGGCGTTGAGTATTGGTTCTTGTGCACTGCAATTTATCTAATGGCGATCTAAGTATGACATTTCAAGATGATGCCTATTATAATTTAGAAATCAAGAACTGCAAAAGACACAACATTTAAGTGTAATACATTAACAAAGAGCAATAACTCGATCACGTGGTGCAAGAGTTGTGGCTCCAGTGCATTTCACATCCTCGAATAAGATGTACCTGCACATTTAGTTTCAAGTTTAAACCTCTAATAGCATTTAAGATATTCACTGTATAACATTTAAGTATAACAAGAGGGCCATGATGGTGCTAAGCTTAGCTTTGTTAAAGAAACATCAATAGTACAACCATGTCTTTTACATCACAGCACAGTTTTGTATTACCGGTATATATATTTGTCTAATATAAACTTTAATTGCTTATTTAGTAAGAAATAAACGTATTGTTTTGTAAAATGTATTATTGTTCGACATTTCTGAAAGCAAATATGAACAGATGATGAATAAAACAGAAATACATAAAACTTAGGGTAAATTCCCAAAAACAGGACACCTGTTAGGTAGTGAAACAATTCAATGCTCCACTTGTAATTTTAACGTGTTAAAATTATCAGTATTTGACATGTTTTTCTTTACTAAGAACATAACAATGGTAGGATTTTGTAAATATTAAAATAGTTGTAAATACTGAAAACAGAATCATTATTTATTACATGGTATAAAATTATGCTGGTAAGTGTTTGAGTTGAAATTTTTGAAGATAGAATTCAATATTGCAACAAAGCCAGATACTGGTGTCCAACCCTATGAAGGATGGATTAATTAGTTTTAGAAATGATGGAAAAGAAAATAATGAAGACAACAAATACATGTTCACGCCATTAAACCAGGTCCAGCATTTTGAACAAATTTACTTAATTAAAATAATTGTGACAATCTCAACTTAGGTCTGCAGGTTACCTTAACACAAAATATCAACACATTACCTCCATCCAAACTCAAGTTATTTAAGCAGAAACAGTCTTTATTTTAAATAATAGTGTTCTTGACCTTGATCCAACTGGCTAAAATTACAATTCTGTGGTCTTCATTCAAGGAATCCAGCAAAATAATTTCAACATCAATATTCTCCTAAAGCACCTGAGCCGGTGATTTCACCGGTTACATTCTATCTACATGTCTATGAACATGGCTACTTTCCCAAAATACATGTATCAATTGAAATGGTGCAAATACAACATTTTTTTCCTATTAGTCACCGGCTTCTTTGAAAATATAACTTGCTTCTGAATTTTTTCTGGAGAACACTGCAACACAATTGCTCCATTACAACCTTAGTGAAACCATTTATATTATTAATTTTTACAGACAGCCATCAAAACTTTGGTAATTGAACAGAAACCATAATTATTTTTTTTAGAAATATGTACCTAACCATAACCTCCACTTGATGTGCCCCAAATTTAATCAGAGCTACATGTAGGTTCTGTCCAAGCATACTATATGCAATGTTTAATCAAGATTGGTAAATAAAAACTAATTTTGTTTAACTTAAACAAGTATAACAGATCAGACAACATTTATTAGGTAAAATTTAAGATGATGCATAGGCCATCATTAAACAAATTCAGCAGTTTAGAAAGTAATGTGGTAAAAGTATTTGAGTTAGAGACAAAAATGATTCATTTTTCCACTTTTGTTCAATCTAGGGACATAAATCTGAAGTGCTTCAAGCTATCTGGCTGGGTATCAAAAATTGCTGTCAGTGTTCCCATATTATGTCCTGTTTTTCAGAAAGGTGTTTAACATGGGATTGTCTGATTTTTTTTTATTTAAAAGTAGGCCAAGGTCAAAGCAGGGTTTGGGAGTTGGGAAAAGGATATTATAAGCAGTAATAACCCTCTCGCCAGCTGTCAATCAAGCTTACTTATCAGCCTATCAGAAACCAATGCATCTGTGCCATTTTGTTCTGAATCAAATAACAGTGGCTTGATTGGTCATTGTCGGCTCAGGTACTACTTAAAATTAAACCACAATATACTCAAGGTACAGAAAATATACTCAAACGTACCAGAGAATTAGCTTTATTGGTCATTGTCCAATCTTTTTTACAAATTAATAGTGTTAATTTTTAAGTCAATATTCTGCAAAAAGGCTTCAATATTATCAAAACTTGTTCCAAAAAAAGCATGTTGAGACTAATTTTGTTCAAAGATAATTTTGTTTTGTATTTCATAGCGCATTTTACGATGTCAGATTTTGGGCGGGAATAAAACTCGGGTACAGTCTAATATTGGCCAGGTATGTTAAGTATATTTTCCGTACCTAAGGTACATTGTAGTATACTTATGAGTGCCCTGGGTACTTTTAAGTAGCATCCAAGCCAACAATTACCAATCCTGCCTAACAGTTTCATAGCATTGGAATGAGCTTTAGATAAGTTAGTAGGCGTAGTGGCATTGTTCAATTGTATCAAAAGTATCCTGATGGTTTACATGTATTAACTTGCCTATTATAACACAAAGATGTTTGACATGTATGGATATTACCATTTACTTATTCTGTAAAATTTACCTAAATCATCATGGAAACATTATTTATTTACCCAAGTATTAATAAAGCAACAACAGTATTTATTTAATGCTTTGTTATATTTTTAACGCAATAATGTAGTCTTAATTATTGCCTTTTTGGGATGGGAAAACATAAACACAAGCAATTGGGGTTTGAGAGTTAGGTTAGTATACACTGTGCATTGCTAACACTTAGCAAAGCGCTTACTTCAGTCAATAAGGAAAATACATTGAAAGACGATGGGTAAATTCTGCAAAAGGGAGTTGCTCTTGATATTCACCATTCCAAGATCCAATGCTCTTGTTACATGCATCTGCAATGATTTTTAAAATGTACAGAAACAACATTTGAAGTGTATTGATGCTTACACTTACTACTGTAGTGAAAAGAAATCAAATGATTTTTGTGTACAAAAATGTGTGTGTACATGTGAATGCAGTCAGAAGTAATTGCTTATCTCAAGTAAAAAATATAATATATCAGCTATATTTAGAAACAAATACTTCTGTTATCTTTTATTAAAAGGATCTTTCACATATTTTAGCATGTATTTAATTTTTTATTAAAATTTGGGACAATTACTTCAGTGCTATGATCATAAAGAATATCAGAAGGTTCTTACAATGTAAGTACATTTCAGCCTAGTTGGTATTTTACCAACCTACACAGAAATTGCAGCATGTCAGTCAATGCCTTTTGCATAAAGTTGAAAAAAGAATAAACACAAAGCAAAAACTAATAGCAAATCAAAACAAACAAGGGCTGTTTGTAAAACATGCATGCCCCCCAAATGGGCTGTCAGTTGTAGTGGCAGCCATTGTGTGAATGAAGTTTCATGATCCTAGGTCTAAGCATTCTTGAGTTATTATCTGAAAACCATTTATCCGTTTCGAGTCACTGTGACCTTGACCTTTGACCTAGTGACCTGAAAATCAATAGGGGTCATCTGCCAGTCATGATTAATGTACCTATGAAGTTTCATGATCCTAGGCCTAAGCGTTCTTGAGTTATCATCCGGAAACCATTTTACTGTTTCGAGTCACTGTGACCTTGACCTTTGACCTAGTGACCTGAAAATCAATAGGGGTCATCTGCCAGTCATGATCAATGTTCCAATGAAGTTTCATGATCCTAGGCCTAAGCGTTCTTGAGTTATCATACGGAAACCATTTTACTGTTTCGAGTCACTGTGACCTTGACCTTTGACCTAGTGACCACCTGAAAATCAATAGGAGTCATCTGCCAGTCATGATCAATGTTCCTATGAAGTTTCATGATCCTAGGCCTAAGCGTTCCTGAGTTATCATACGGAAACCATTTTACTGTTTCGAGTCACTGTGACCTTTGACCTAGTGACCTAAATCAATAAGGGTCATCTTCCAGTAATGATCAATGTACCTATGAAGTTTCATGATCCTAGGCCTAAGCGTTCTTGAGATATCATCCGGAAACCATTTTACTGTTACGAGTCACTGTGACCTTGACCTTTGACCTAGTGACCTGAAAATCAATAGGGGTCATCTGCCAGTCATGATCAATGTTCCTATGAAGTTTTATGATCCTAGGCCTAAGCGTTCTTGAGTTATCATCCGGAAACCATTTAATGAACGGACCTATAGACGGACTGACCGACATGTGCAAAACAATATACCCCCTCTTCTTCAAGGGGGGCATAATAAGTGCAAAAACTCCCTTTGAATTGTTACTTAGTGACTATGGTATGTCTCAGTGAATTGAGAATTAAGAATTCATCACTCATGTCAATAAAATATTTTTCAGTATACTGTGTCATCAGAACACCATAAACAAATCTAAACACACTTATATCAAACTTTTCTTACTCTACTGTTTCCGATGCTGCCGATGCACATTTTCTCATCCACGTACCATTATTTACATTTCATTCACAGGAATAATGCTTCTGTTTTTGGTTTTTGGGTGTGCCATCTGCACCCATTTTTTATGTATGTGATTTTTAAAAATACTACAATGTATTTAAGAGATGAACTGATAATCAATATGAAATTCTGTTAAATGAAACATAGCCACTGTTTTTGGTGAGACTATCCATTAAATATCACAGAGACTCTTGGTGAATAAAAACTGATTACATATACTAGTATAATATTATACAAACAAATATAAAGTTATTCTGATTAAAACAAGAATATAATGATACGTTAATAGCAATATTAATAATAACTTCTGTAGAAAATACATTGAGTTGTGAAATACATTTTCCTTACGACCCAGACAACTCTGTTAAAGATCTATTTTTACTGATGGGACTGCATGCTAATGACTATCAATCCAAGAGGTACTATTAAATAAGTAATAAATACTGTGATGGCCTGTTTTTCTTCCTTCCCCGAATACAAAATAAGTTAAAATTTTAGTTTTTGTTTCCCATCAAAAGAGGTTTTGATTCTTCAAACTCACTTTCTTCTTTATCAGCCTCACACTTCATAAACTTTGATTCTTCCCGCTGATCGCCAACGACCCATGTTTCTCCAATATCTACTGAAATGAATTTGCTGCAGTCCTTTCCATTTCTTTCCATTGCTTCCTTTACTAACCGTGGGGGTTCCAGAAATGGCTGAAATGAAACACACAGATTACTGATATTTATACAAATCTAGAATGCTAATGGTGTTTGTACAACAAGAGGGCCAATGATTATAAGGTGCTCACCTGAGACTCAAAGGAGATTGACTATTCTGAGCATGTAGTGTGCACAAGGTTTCACAAAATAATTATATAGGAAACTGCCCCAACAACTGGCAGCCATGTTTTTTAACAAACCACAATCATTTTCTAACTCAGCCCAGAAATATATACAATTTTTTATAAAATGAGAAAGTGTCATGTTAAGTGGGTAAAGAAAGTGTTCAGAGCATGCTTAATGAATATTGGGAAAACAAATCTGACTGTCAGTGTGTTCATAAGCTTTCTCTTCAATTTAAAGACCTAGTTTTTTACCGCAAATGATTCAGTTTTGGACTTATCCCAGATTTCATTGGGAAAACGGTTCTCACCGATGTTCATGCATTGCGGTAAAAATGGCCTCTTAAGTGTTCACAAGCTATTTATTTCATTTGACTTTGTGACCTAGTTTTTGACGCCATGTAACATGGTTTCAAACTCTGCCAAGATGTCATAAGGACAGACTAATGACCAAGTTTGCAAAAGATTGGGCGATACATGTATGTTTTTCTTCAATTTAACCCACTGACCTAGTTTTTTTACGCAACTTTATGCAGTTTCCAACTCAGCCTAGATATAATTGAGAAAATGTTTCAACCAAGTTAAATGAAGATGTTAATTAAAAGAGGTCTCTGAGTGTTCACAAGCTTCTCAAAATTTCACAAATGACCTACTTTTAACCTCACTTAAATCCCATTTTCTGACCAAATTTCATGAAATTGGGCCATAAATGTGGCCTCTGTTCTCAAGCTGTTTCTTTAATTTGACTTACTGATCTAGTTTTATGCCCTTATAGTGACCCAGTTTATTTTTGCAGGAAATATCCTTTGGTCATGAAGTTACATTAA
Source organism: Dreissena polymorpha (assembly GCF_020536995.1). NCBI lineage: Eukaryota > Metazoa > Mollusca > Bivalvia > Myida > Dreissenidae > Dreissena > Dreissena polymorpha. The sequence goes on along the minus strand of NC_068357.1, from coordinate 60,373,352 downwards.
GATTGGGCGATAAAGATGAACTGTACAGCTTCTTCAATTTCATTTTTAAATTTGATCTAGTGACCTAATTTTTTACCCCATGTAATACAGTTTAGACTATGGCAAAGATATGATTGTAGTTAATGTTCTCACTGAGTTTCATAAAGATTGTGCATAAACAGGGGTCTCTAAGTGTTCACAATCTGAGTTTCTCTTAAATTAAAATTGACCCAGCCATATAGTTTCTGATCCCATGTGGCCCAGTTTAAAACGGGATTAAGATATCATAGGCAGGGCCCTCAATCCATTTTAGGGGAAGCGGGTCGCTACCCTCATGAGGGGGAATTTTTGCGGCATTTCCCTTTATGGGTGATTTTTTTACTTACTCGCTCATTATTACATTTGTACATGTTTGCACTATATTCATTTCTTTTTTCATAATTAAGTATGTTTGACAAGATTAAATTGAAATTGAATTGAGATATAATAATCATGAGACACATCTTAACAAAAAAAAGTTATAAAGCTTCAATCTTAGTGTATTTCTGATTACTTTAGTTAAGAAAATAAACTTCATGGGATGTTTTTCATCAAAAACTGGTATACCCCACTGGGCCACTAAAAAATGAAAAAAAAAGAAAAACACTGATATCAGCAGAAGTTTCCATCATATAAAACAACATTATAATTGTAAATAACAAGAATGTCATGTTGACTTTACATAACCGACTCATTTCAGAGGCATGGTGAATAAGCGCCTATAAACAAACGGGTGTTGTCAATTTGTCCCCAAAGGCATTTTCTGTCAAGACTAAATTGATGCATGTATTGTTATAAGATCTAATTGAATATCTTCCATTTACATTGCAATAGAAATAATTGCATGCAAATAGTAATTGTTATAGAGCAAAAAGCGCTCAAATTCTTATTTAAGCCATGCAATGTTGGTTATGAACCTTGGTCAGTGAACTCTCCAAAATACATGTCAATTTTCAAATGAGTATCTGTTGTAGTAACATAAATATTCATTTTGTATCTTGAAGTTGAAGCTGAGAGCTATGTTCCTTTGTACATTACTCACATAACCACTTCTATATAATTATAGTGTATATGCACCCTGCACACAAACTTTTACTAGAATTTTAAAAGAAAAATGTAGGCGTTTTTCTTTAAAAGGGTTGGCAAAGGTCCAACTTTTTGCGCATGGACCATGATTAACAGAAAACACTATTTGTTTAAGGTAGCGCACCCGTAACTGGCACCTTTCCAAATATAATCTAATGTATTATTTTCTTAATCAGCATCATTTCACTGAACTACATGCACATTTTTAGGTAGGCTTTCCATGCTTTAAAAAAAATATACTGATTTTTTCAAAACCACCCCCACTCTCGGCTTTTGTCCAGTTTGTTTGCACCCCTTGGGTAAATGAAAGTTCCATAATTCATCCAGATTTCAAAATATGGGCATGCAGTTGGTGTGTACACAAGATGAAATGAGTATTCTTTTACAGACAGAGTGCCATGAAATGTAAGTGGTTTCGGACAAGTAGAACTTGGGTTGCTTAGCAACAAAGTGTCATAATATTCAAAATAGTATCATTTAAGTAATATTTTGAACTTTTTTAAATAAAAATAAAAATGCAACATGCATGATTTGTATTTTCAGCAGTAAATCACCCAATTTGGCCATAACATTGTTTTAAATTTTAAAAATTGAAGAATGTGCATAAAAATTGCAATGTATTTAACAATTAACATAGCTTATATGCTATATTAAATCAAATCAAATAAGAAAAGAAATCAAAGGCGTGGCAAAAAGTATGCATTGTCAGCAGGATTCGACCTGCGCGGGAAGATCCCAAAAGATTTCTAGTCTATCGCCTTAATCACTCGATCACGGCAACTTCACATTAGTACCTGCTTAAATTAGATATCCATCAGTAAACAGGTAAAAAGGCTCTTCAATCTTCAAAGACATAGTGGGAAATCATTACAGGTGCGCTACCTTAATGCAATCATAAGCCAAAGGTGATGACTTGGTGAATAAGTCAATGATTTAATTTACAGTCAAACTGAAAAGGAGCATAATTCTGCTAAATTTTGACAGTTATGGGATTTGGTAAAAGACCTTTAAGACCCCAATGACAGATTTAAATTAATATCTTCAGCAGATATCTTAGTCTTGAGTTTCAAAAAAACTTCAGCTTAGCTTTCCTTTGATGCATCTACAAAAAGTTTTTAACGAGATTTGTCGTATGATGTGACATATGCATTTGAATCAAATGCTTAACAATGAAACAAATATATATTACCAAACACCTTAACAAGAATCATGGGTATTGCACACAACACATTATCTTGTCTTGGAGCCAAACTATCATTAGAATAAATACTTGGACAAATATAAATGACACTTTGTTTAAAAGTATGACAATTCCTGTTTTTTCTTCTATTTCACCCAATGACCTTGCTTTTCACTTAAAATGACCTAGTTGAAAACATGACTGAGATACTGTTGGGACAAATGCGCTGAAAATGTTTCATAAAGATTGAACAGGAATGATACCTCCATAGAGTAAACATATTAAAGGTTTTTGAAAAACAACCATTGATCATCAAATTACAAAAGCTTTCGAAAACGTTCACAAGTAAATATTTATTTGTACCTCATTGGTCAATGCAAAAGCTCCCCAGTGAATCCCAACGGACATATTACTTTGAACATCCTCGTGTATCTTAACAGCCTCTACTGGATCAACATGCTGGTACTTTGTTATGTATCTGAAAACAACTCAAACTAAAATATTGCAAAACATTGTCAACTGTTTAAAACTCCTGAAGAATGCTGTAAAACACAATGCAAACCTTTCTTCTTCTATACTGCTATCTTTTTGCACAAATAAGTTTGTACCTCATTTTTATGTCATAATTCACAAGATTATTCACTTTAGCACGTACTTATTACACTGTGAAAATCACAAGGTTTTTCAAATTTGAGCAGATTTCCTTCATTGCAAATGTTCGCAAACTTTGTTACAGTAATTGCTTTCCAGCATTTACATGTGTACATAAAGAAACTGATTTTCAAAAGAATGATGTACAGTAGAAACCCTCTAAACCGGATCCTCTCTATACCGGAATCCTATCATTTTTCCCTATATAACCATGCGTAAAATATCTCCTCAAGATGGAATCCCCTCAATTCCGAATACAGGTCATTCTTTGGATCAATATTAGGTCATTCCATACGTAAGTGAACCTCTATAAACCACTCAGGGCCGGTTTATTGCACCTCAGACCTAGTGTCAAAAAGTTGTGAATAGCGGATTAAAGGTTACATTACACTAAATCAGTGTGTATCCCTCCGTGGTCCATTCGAAAGTAGTGCCTATTTCTAAAGAGTTCCTTTTCTCTTCTTGAATATAAGCCATTTAACAATGTGAGACATGTCTTTTGTGGTTATTTGTAATATCCTGTATGTGTCTGGAGTACTTTGATGCCTTGGATTGGAAGCTAACTTAAAAGATGAACTTTTGAGGGTGTGTTTTCTATTGTGTGGGGCTTTTGTCGAAATTAGGATTCCGAAACGCGTTTTTCTACGGTGGGTTCATTCGACAGCGATTTACTTTCTTAGAAGTTGCGAGACGGTATGTTTTTGATTGCAATTATTGGAAGATGACAGATCCATCTTTGAAATTATACCAGGTTCGGAAAAATTGATACGTCGGAAAGGCAATAAAAATGCTGTGAAAGTTGTCAGTTTTATAATGGGACCCTATGGGAATCGGAATTAGTGTAATATAACCTTTAAAAAGCACATTAACTGCAATGTCAAGGTCACATGGATTCGTCTGCAAGCGAGACAAGTAGAAAATGAATTTTAATGAATGTTTTGATGATTTGGGTGCTAAAATAGATGAGAGATGTCAATATTTTGGTCCAAATGGATGTTTTAGGTGGTTTTGGACTGTTCCGGATGGGTGGGGGACCTGGTATGGACAAGTAAGGGTAACATTTCCAACAAATCTTAAATGTAAATATTATTATGTCCCTAGATTGAAGTTTCAGGTGGAGAGCAAGATGAAAAATATGCCAAATTACATGCATGCAGCCCATTTATGCCATTTTTCTCTTTGTTTGTAGGCCTGACTGTTTGTCCTTGAGCCGTAGATGGTCAACAATCCGCTAGCTGTCTTGCTCTGACTGGTGCACTGGACATGATTTCAATGTGAGTCATCATACTGATTGTTTAATTAACACATGAATTTCAGTTTGTTCGTTAAAGTACTAACTTAGCTGTGTATTTACAGTGGACGTAGTGGTGCGCAGCAGGTGGTAGACTAGGTATTTCCATAAATACACTATGTTTACAGAATTGCGGCCAGTGGAGCAACATAGCTGATGAGTTAATAGCACTAGTTCTTCAGACAAATAACTTTATTTTCAACCTATAAAGCATATTTAGCTGTAGGTGGGGCCATTTAGCTGTAAGATCTGGCTTTTGTTCTGTTAAGCCCTTAGAGTAATGAATTTCAGAGTGAAGACCATAGCGCCTTTTCCTAGTCAAGTATCGGGCAGCTGTATGTCTTTTCAGAAATGCACATGTCTTCTTAAGCATGTCATTGTGTTTGCTTTTAATAAGATAGGCAATAAACTCATAACCTTTAGACAAATGAGCATCTGTAAATTCAGATCTCACTATTTCAGAGTTAGCCAGACCATGATTGAGCTTAAGGATTGTGCTGCGGATGCAGCCTGTGCAGTTCCGGGAGAAAGTCACTGTCTTGGGCAATGCGGTCTGGTATCAGGTAAGCACTATTGAAAGCCTCACACTTTTGGGGGGTCTGAAGCCTTGTGCTGTCAATGCGATCTGGTTCAAGTACAATCAGAATGCATTTTCAAAGCAGTACTTCATCAGATATGGTTATCTCAAGCTTACAGTTCGCGGGCAGATATGACTTCGATTTGTTCTTGCTAGCAGAACCCCTACAGGCCAAACTATGCGTTAAGCACTATTTTCCACAGCAACCCTTGCAGACAGAAAAACAATACTTACAATAACTTCTGGCATTTAATTTTTAATTTCCTTTATATCTCTTTTGTCTGTTTGTTTGCCCTTTTTAACTCTGACATGCCATCTTGCTCACATTGATGGAGCATACCTGTTTTTGTTTAGAGCCAAGTCCCCAGCTGCTCGAGTTTGCCGTGTCGATAATGAGAAAGCCATGGCATGATGTCTCCTCTATGTGTTTCCTTATCTCAGTGTTGAACATAATTGCCAGTTTCAGGGGCCTAAACATTTTATTTTATTAAAGGTCTGGATGATCCTTGCCTGACTGCGGGTTTGTGTACACCTCAATCCGACTCTGTGTCCTGAACAGAGGCCGCAGTGGTGCAGCGCTTGTGGACGATCCATCAACATCCTGAAAGGTCAACACTACACCAAGCTGGGAAAATTGATCCTGATAGTCATCCCCAGGTAGTGGAATGAATGTACACTGAACTACAGAGGAATCACACCCAAATGACTTTCCTGCCACGACATTAGTGTGGCCACTCGCGTAGGAATTCCTTAGCAAACGTGCTCTTTTGCATGGTGACTGTGGGCATTTTTGCAAAACTTACGCTTTCAACACTGGATTTTAAAGAGAATACTTAATAAAATGTCGCTAACAGGACTTATTTATATGAGAGAGACTATCTGGATGCGCATTAAGTGTCACTTTGTGTCGTAAGCTGTTGAAGGAGCGCTTTGCGCCTTTTTAAGTGTTAATTTTGGGTAGCCGGCTTGTATCGGCTTGAAAGCTGCAAATTATGCCTCTCATCATAATAGCATTAATTTTTGTAATTGCAATGTGTATGTTTAGATTGTAAGTGAAGCTTTTAATAATAATTCTCTTAAAAAACATGATTTTATATGCTGTCAGTGAGTTTTTTATTGAAAAAAATGCTTAAAATTAAAAAAAAGTCTCCTATTTCATCAAGAAAAGTACACTGATTCACAATCAATACATTTATTTGGGCCTTTTGCTGATATATTGGTGAATTTCGCATGCAATGATACCAGTTTTTGCCATAAAAGTTACGCGTAACAATAATTGGAGACACAAAATCAGCTGTCGTCACTTAGACTAAAAATCATGCATTCCGACTTGACTGCGGCCAATTTAGTCACCGCTTTAAATGGCCATTTTAAGGCCTTTACCCCCATCCGAATGCACTGAAATTGCATATTCATTGTGGAAATAGTTGAAATCTCATGTGGAGAAAGTTTGAAAAAGATGGGACAAAGTTGAGTTCCCTTAAAGGTTACATTACACTAAATCATTGTGTATCCCTCCGTGGTCCATTCGAAAGTAGTGCCTATTTCTAAAGAGTTCCTTTTCTCTTCTTGAATATAAGCCATTTAACAATGTGAGACATGTCTTTTGTGGTTATTTGTAATATCCTGTATGTGTCTGGAGTACTTTGATGCCTTGGATTGGAAGCTAACTTAAAAGATGAACTTTTGAGGGTGTGTTTTCTATTGTGTGGGGCTTTTGTCGAAATTAGGATTCCAAAACGCGTTTTTCTACGGTGGGTTCATTCGACAGCGATTTACTTTCTTAGAAGTTGCGAGACGGTATGTTTTTGATTGCAATTATTGGAAGATGACAGATCCATCTTTGAAATTATACCAGGTTCGGAAAAATTGATACGTCGGAAAGGCAATAAAAATGCTGTGAAAGTTGTCAGTTTTATAATGGGACCCTATGGGAATCGGAATTAGTGTAATATAACCTAAAGACGCGTGAAATAAATAATGGTGGTCGAAAAATAAGCAAACTGTAAAAATCGCAAAACAATTTAAAGATACTTGTCCTATGATGTACATATCGATCAATAGAGGTGTTAATACTGATTATAATTACTGATAACAAACATAGAATTCTTAAGTGTGTTTTGTTTTTGATGTAGGAAGCCGTGCTAAATTTTAATAATCTTAATGCTTTTTAAGTTTGTGTTGTTCATTACAATTGCTAATTAAGTGTCATATAAAAAGGGTGATTTGCAGAGTTCTTGAAGCAGTTGCATTTAGATATTCAAATTGGTAATTAAGATAACTAAGAGTAAAAATGTCCGAAACTCCTTCTAAGCAAAGGCACGTGGAATTGTATCTCGAAGAAAAAATCATATTGATATAAGAGTCCGAGATGTTCCCTAAACCTACACTCAAGATGCCGTTGGAGAAATATGGGGTAGGAAAGTCGACGATCGGGGATATCGTGCGAAAAAAGGTTATGTACATGTCTCATTGGGAAAACAACTTGTCACTCAACAAAAGTCGGTTCAAGAATGAAATGAAATTTGAAAACATCAACAAACTTGTATGGGACTGGTTTTGTGTTGTAAGGGCCAGGTCATTGCCGATCTCTGGTCCGATCATACAGGAAAAGGCACTGAGCTTTGCCAAGGAACTAGTTATTAGTGACTTCAAAGCGTCTAATGGATGGCTGTGTCGTTGGAAGACACGGTATGACATAAAGGCATTCAAAGTGTGCAGAGAGAGAGCCAGTGTGGACTTACTTGATGTGAACACTTTTAAGGACAGAATTAGTGACTTTATCGGAACGTATTCGTATGAAAACGTGTTCAATTGTGATAAGACTGGACTTTACTACCTTGCGTTACCAGACAAGACACTCTCTGCAAAGGGTTCATCGACCAGTGGAAACAAAACATCTAAAGGGCGTGTGACTGTTATGCTAGCTTGCTCAGCCACAGGCGAAAAGTTGATGACACTCGTGATAGGGAAAGAAGGCAAGCCACGTTGCTTCAAAAATGTAAAAGTGAGTGCGCTAGGTGTCCAGTACACGCACAACAAAAAGGCCTGGATGAAGAGCAAGGTGTTCAGTGACTGGATTACAAGCGTAAATGCGGACATGCGGCATCAGGGTCGTCACATACTGCTGATGTTAGACAACGCTACCTCACATGGAAAAGAAGAAGACCACCAGCTCCCTCATGTCAAAGTATAGTTTCTCCCTGCGAACACCACCAGCCACCTGCATCCGCTCGATCAAGGAATCATCCGTGCTTTCAAGGCACTCTACCGACGGCGACTACTAAAATCGCTGATCAGTAAGTTAGAAACTGTCAGCAATGTAAAAGAACTGACGAAGGAAATCTCGCTACTGGACGCCATCAAGTGGATTATAGGTGCGTGGAAAGCAGTGAAGCCAGAGACAATTGTTAAGTGCTTTGAGGGAGTCGGGTTAAAGGTTTCAAACCAGTGTGATGGCGATGATGGTAACAATGGGAGTGGGAATCATGGTGATGATGACGATGATGATGATGATGACGACGTGTGACTGGCGGTCTTGGTACTTGAGCTGGCATTGCAGATTGCAGACTTCAATGAAATCGACATCGTTATTCCGACCGAGGACCATGATGAAAATTGGGAAGAAAATCTCGTGGAAAGCTACAAGACAAACACCATTACTAAACTCGAGACCGACGAGGCTGAATCTGAAGAGGAATCCCCCCACCCCCTGGTAGTGACATGACCTATGAAGAAGCTCTTCAGCTCCTTATCAAGCTTGCAAACTTCGCAAGTGAAAAGGACACTGAAATGTATGTTAGTGTATTAAAAATGATTAACAAGATGGAGAAGACTATAGTGCGTGGTAGATGTTTGAAAAAACAGGTCGTTCTTGACATGTTTTTTAGTGTAAAAAGGAACTTAAGTCACCTAACAAATGCATACATGTATACAATTGTTTGTTTTTTCAGGGTGCACTGTTTGAGTTATGTTGTAGCTAATATTGCTTCCGAATCAAGATATTAAGTGACATGTATTGTTATAATGTGATGCAGTATGAATGAATTGTATATGTAAATAAACTATTAAAATTTGCAGAAATTGTTTTTCCCACATAAGCTATGTAATTGACCTTCTGAAAGTAAAATAGTCAATGTCCCCTCTAAACTGGAATCCTCTCTAAACAGGAATTTCCTCTCGGTCCTGGGGTTGTCCGGTTTAAAGTGGTTCCACTGTACATACTTTCATGAAAAGTTTGCATTATCTCACACAAGAATCTTCAGGAGTATCAACTAACTACAATATGCAGGTACCTCACATGACATGGTTTTAAATGTCCCCCAATGGATGCCTATTGAACAAAGTGATTTAACATCCATGTGAATGTTCACTGCTTCTGCAGGGTCCACGTGTTGATAGGACAACGCATACCTAGAATTAAACACTGATTAATTTAATAATATCAAATGAATTGGCAAACAAGAAAGCAATTAAAATTTAACTTAAACCTCTTCCTTTAATGGGCATGTTTTTATTAGTTTGCTACTAATAAAGATTATTTATTGCAGTTAAACAGTACAGTATATTCGTCATATCAAGGCTGCCATTTCACCAACTCACTTTTATTGGGTAATCTGTTTTACCGGTACTCACTGCACAACTTATTAGTGTTTTGTTTCACTGATATTATAGCCAATATTTGGCTGTATTCCCAATAAACGTCATAATATGAATTTATTACCTCCAGATTGTACATTGGACTTTCCTTAAAAGTTATGTTTCTTTTTATAAAATAAAATGATTTCTGAATGGTAGCACAAAGCTTTTGAGCATATTTCATGAAAATGACAAAAAAAGCCCTCAATATGTTCATAAGGTTTCATTAAACAAAAAAATGGGGCAGGAAAAAAAGTGGGCAGGACAGAAAAGTGGGCAAAACAGTAAAGACAAACAGTGCGGAAAAGGGCATGTATATATGCCCCCCCTACCCCCTTGTCAAAAAGTTGGGGCATCAAATAACAGACAAGAAAATAACTGTTGGACATTTACAAATATTTGGCAGCTGTATTAACATTGAAAATTGCAACAACGCAAGGCTTACATACCCACCAGTGTTCCCTAAAAATGCAAAAACGGTTTGATGGACTGAACAGTACCAAGTATAAAACATAAAGCAAACCTTGGTGTGTAAGCCCCGATGGGTATTCCAGCCAGGTCAAATGGTCCGTACTTCTCACCAATCTTTTTAAAAAGATTTTCATAGTATCCAGTGTCACCAGCAAAGTAGAAGGAATGCTTTGAGCTTTTCACCACCCAACTACACCAGAGGCACTGCAATGGACAACAATTACATGAGATGTTTTAATCCATTCAAAAAAATATCTTTGAGCAAAAATAAAATTTAAAACAATCTTACTTTTTAAGCTTCCAACATGGCACCTTTAAGAGATGTGGATATTACCTATAGCATTGTTATAACAAAACCATTTAGCTGAAATAAGTGTGTTCACTACTAATTTAATAACAAAATACTTTTGATTTTAATACAAATATTGTAGTATTCATTTTACCGTATTTAAGTCGAATATACACCTCTGGCACCAGTGCTGACTTGGCGTACAAATGAATTTCACCCCATTGAATTCCACTCCATGCCACCAGTCTAGTTCAGTCAAATTTTTAGCCTCAACGTCCATAGCTAGGAACCATGCCTTGGTTCCGCCAGCAACAAACCAATGCACATCCTTAAATTTTGCATTAATTTCTCTCACTGCCTTGGCCTCCAGATGGTCATAGTGGTTGTGGCTGATGATGACAGCATCAAGCTTTTCAATGTCCTTAACCTGGCAGGAAGCGTTTCTGTGTCTCTTGTAGCCAAAGGGCCAGATCGGTCCGCAAAATGAGTCCAGAACGGGGTCAGTAAGAATTGTCATGTCCTCCATCTGAACAAGCATTGTGGCATGGCCAATCCATGTGACCTGTATTTTGTCTGCAGGGGGATGTTTGATTTTATCCATATTTGACTTGACAGGAAGTACCCTATCAAGGTCCTGAAAGATTATCAAGTTTTCTTGGATAACATAAAACATAATAGAAAGACAATAAATATTGCATTTGCCTTACCCAAATCCTGATTGATGTCCCCTAATCACTATTTACTTTTTCATAGTAGTAATATACATGTAACACAAAGTCATGTTAGTGCCCTACTACACAATTACCTGGCAGACATCATTTTCAGCCATTAAGTTTATTTATCTTTTGCTGTTTTGTGATTGTTGATAAATGAAATAAATGTTCCTATGCGTGTTAATACGCCCTTGTATGTAAATAGACAATAAACATCCAACTGTTTACAATATTCTGTCTATATCATTAGTATTATAAGCACTTTCCTATGCATTTCAATATTAAATGTGATAGTAAGTTTTATTATTCTTACTGTAATTTTAAACCGTGTTTATCAAGCCTTTTTCTGGCCATTTTGGGGAAAATGCCATTGCGGGATTGGGATTTTTTTGCGTGAAAAGTCCACTGCTATTGGAACAAACTACTTTCATATACATCTTTCTCAAATTATAAGAATAAAATCCTGAAACAAACTATGTATTATCTTTGTTAAATGTTATTTAAATATACTGAGATAATTTTATCATAAGACATTTCTTAAAAGAAATATGTGTATCATCCTCAAATTGAGAATTGTTCTAATTGGAATTGTGTACAATTGCTTTGGGAATGGGGCCATTAAGCGGCCAGTAGATAGAGCTGAAAAGGCATGTTCATGCACGCATTGACACAGTTCATTCTTTGTAGATTAAAAACAAATCCAATTAACATCCAGTTTTTAAGTAAAATCAATTTATATGTTGCAATTTGTATCAGCAAGTGTCTGTTTTACTTCATATATTAAGTTGTCTAAATTAATTAATACAATAGGTAAAACTGCATAATAATATATTGTTGAAAAAAAGTTTAGTCCAAGGTTGATGTCTTATTCCAACGTCACTTAATATTGTGTTTCAATATCCTGTTCAAACACTGTATTATGTGAATTGGGAATAAGACATCAAACTGGGAATGGACATCATTTTGGTGATTTTCTCAAACAAAACTATTCATTTCATGATCTACATATATTTTTGTAATATATTATCTATAATTTAAGCTTAATAAGAAATTTTCCATGACTTTTTCATTAACAGTGATTCTATTTTTATCATTTAATATGTATTTTTAAACCGTGTCCATGCGTGGCATGAACACAGTTTCATTTCATGAGGATTTTTTTTTTTAATTAACAAAAAATCCAGTTTTGAAGTAAAATCAATTTAAATGATGCTATTATATATGCAAGTATATGTTTTAATTATAATTTGTAAAACTAGATAAATACAACATATAAAACTGCATATTATGCACTTTTGATAAAACACAATTTATTCCCAAACTGATGTCTTATTCCCAATTCACATAATACAGTGTTTTCAAGATTATTATTAAGACAACCTAACTATATTTTTATTTAGATTTATTATTTCAACCATCCGTGTGTGTGTTAAGATACTAGATTCACTATTTTAATTTGAACAGATGTTATAAATGGTTTGGAGTTAATTCAAATTATACTCGTTATTATTATAATGCTTTAACCCTTTCACACTTAGAAGCAAAGTGAAAATGGCTATGTGCAAACAGCATAAAACCAGAACAGCCTGCAAGTAACTTGCAGTCTGTTCAGTTTTTATGCTGTTTGCTGCTCATCAGTATCTAAGTGTTGGAAATTAAGCCTTTACAACTTGAATCTAGTAAGAAAGGCCTTTAATTAAAATTAACTGTCTAAGGGACTACAAATGCATCAAAATACGTATCTATGTGGTAAAGGGTTCATCTATTCAATCTAGAACCATCTTTTTTGAAACAGTTATTCCTGCAATGTATAAGAATGGAACTTCTGTTAAATTCCATAGAATATTAAAAGTTACTTGTATTTAATTAGCAAGCTGATATTTAGTCCATAAAATTAACAATTTGTATGGATATTCAAGTCACTCTGAACTGTTTTTTGCAGCTAAGATTCCAAACTAACACAAGTTTAAGATACTGTACTGGTTTACTGTATTACAATATGGTGATGAAGTAAAACCAAACATTATCAGCAGTATTAGGCAAATCCAGTTTTATTGAACTGGTTATGAACATTTATTCCTGGTCATACAAAGCTATATTTTGTGGAAATAAATACCTCTTTGCCCGGAATGGGATGAGTCTTTTCACAAATATTCCATTTAAGAAGATTAAGTACTCCTGGTCTTGTAAACTTTTCCCAAGGACACACATAGGAATCCCAGCAGCACCATCGTTCTCTTTTTACTTGCAAATTTTTATCAATATCATCAGGCATTGGTATTGGTGTAATATGTTTTTCTTTGACCTCATCATTTACTCTCATTGTGGGAATGTTATGTATGTTTTTTTCAGCGTCTTCTCCTTTTTCTCCTTGTTCCACTTTATCTTGGCCTTGTGGTTCTTGTGGTACTGTGAAATCACCTCTTTTTGCGGAATAGTTGCCTGCATCTGACATATTTTCTACAACTTCTTCCATGTGACCTGCTGAAAGGAATAAATAAACACAATTATAACCATACCAAAATCTTTTTAATCAGAAGCAGAAGTTTGACCAAATTTATTCTTGCATCATAGAAGAGGACAATAATAAGACATGAATTGTCGATCATATTCAAAATAACAGTCATCTCCATTTGTGAAAATACATAATTACTTCCTTAACTTAGCATTAACAGATAAAAAACCTTCAATAGCTTCAACAAATCTCATAGTCTCTTCAAAATCTGTAATGCGTCAATATGAAATAACCACCTGTAACAAAGTAAAGCATCCATATCTTGCCAACTAGAGCACATGCATAGGTCCCTTATCCAACAAGAGGGTCATGGGCCCTAAGGTGCTCACCTGAGAACCAAAGGAACTAAACTATTCTGGGAAGGTGGAGTTCAAAATAATAAAAGTACTTCATGAAACATAAATATTATCATAAGGTTCACAAGAAGAAATTCGCTCGCCCCTGGAAACCATGCTCTTCAGAGCACCAGAGCCATTTTCAAAGTAAATCAAGATATTATAGGAACATATGTTCTAAGCATGTTTCAGTAAGATTTAACTAAAATGTAACTTATAGAGAGTTCACAATGTTTCACTATAGCAATAAAAATAAATCTGCCACCAACCTCAGAGGCTTGCTTTTAAACAAGCTGGAACTATTTTCAGACTCACCTTGCAATGATATTTCCAATTAAAACAACAATCAACCCTTTTTAAAACACAAATCTTTGATAATCACACCAAAACTACCGACCTGACATCCATAAACTGTGTGCCATAACAATTTGTGTTCCACTCTTATCAGTCTGAAGGGTTTTGATGTGAGTTCTTAGCTGGGGCCTATTTCTAGGGGTTAAGGGCTTTTAAGCTGCAAGCCTGTTACATCACATTAACAATTCAGGCACAGTCAATAGAGAATTAATTAGTTGCTGATAAGCAGGTAGATGAATGGGATCATTGCATAAATAATAGTGCATTCCTGACAAGCCATACATTTATGATTGGAGGTCAAACACAATTCAAATTATATACAGTAGTTTCTCCCATAAGTAATTTTCTGTAAAATCAATATTACTACTTAAAATTTTGAGAATATTAGATAAGGGTTTGCAGATGGCAAAAATATGTTTGTTGCACTTCATCCCCAACCGATCATCAACATAATAATCCTCTTCAGAAAGAAACAAAAATAAATTAAAAAACTTTTGACAATTTAACTGTATATCTTATCGGCAGAATTAATATTCAGATGACTGCATGGAGATCATGAATATCATATTATGCATAAATTTCATTCAACATGTACATTGGTAATTTCTTAGTAGAGTGTAAACAAGGTCACACTATAAAGCCATTTAAAGCCATGTTTTTCAACAGACCACAACCATAAAGGAACTCGGCCTAGATATCATGACAAGATATTCATAAAACCAATGTTTTGACCAAGTTTCATGATGATTGGACAAAAAAATGTGACTTCTAGAGTGTTCACAAGCTTTTTTTACTATATAAATATAAGGAACAAGACCCCCCCCCCCTGGCGGCCATGTTTTTTTAGCGATCCGAACCATTTTAAAACTCAACCGTTGTATCAAGGAAACAAATGTGCTGACCAAATTTCATAAAGATTGGGCATAAAATGTGTCTTAACAGTTTGCATGTTTTCACTATGTACACATTGAGAAAACTGCCCAACCCCTGGCTGCCATGTTTTTCAAATATTCACGACTATTTTCAAACTCGTCCGAGATATCCACATAACCAATGTATTGACCAAATTTCATGATGATTAGGCAAAAAATAAGACTTCTAGAGTGTTCACAAGCTTTTTTACTATATAAATATAAGGAAAAAGACCCCCCCCCATTGGCGGCCATGTTTTTTTACCGATCCGAACCATTTTCGAACTCAATCGTCGTATCCAGGAAACATATGTTTTGACCAAATTTCATGACGATTGGACCAAAAATGTGACTTCTACAGTGTTCACATGTTTTCACTATATACATAAAGAGAAAACTGCCCGCCCCCTGGCGACCATGTTTTTTCACCGATCATGACCATTTTCAAACTCATCCGTAACTTCTAGAGTGTTCACAAGGTTTCTCTATAGCCATATAAGGAATACTGCCCAGCCCCCTGGCGGCCATGTTTTTCAACGGACCGGAACAATTTTTGAACTCAACCAACATATCATTAAGACAAACAATTTGACAAAGTAACATAAAGATTGGGCATCAAATGTGACTTCTACAGTGTTCACACGTTTTGTTTTTTTTTTGACCTAGTGACCTAGTTTTTGACCCGGCATGACCCAGTTTCAAACTCAGTCGAGGCATCATTAGGACAAATGTTCTGACCAATTTTCATGAAGATCGGACAGACAAGAAATGTGGCCTCTAGAGTGTTCACAAGGCACTATGTTGACGACGGATGCACGACGGACGACGGACAAAAGGCGATCCCAAAAGCTCACCATGAGCACGTTGTGCTCAGGTGAGCTAAAAACAAAATATTGAAATTTCCCTTCTAAAACTCAACGAGATAATTCACAACTCAATGAAGGACTGATCTGCAAGGGAAAATTGTTATATCTTATCATGACTGGGAACTGATTATGGAGCATTGTTTTCAACACATGTCAATTAGAAAAATTTAATAGGCGTAAAAGTGACATACTCTTAGCGAGAATATACGATTTTTATACATGTATGTGTTAAATTGTAATATATTGATAAAAATATGTTACAATAACACAAAAAAGGAAAGAACAAGAAACCGTCAGAGACGGGTGATGCTCCCCAAAGGTTTTTTTTGTCACAATATTGCACTATATATTCAGATAAAAGGAAACGTCTTGAGGGGCATAACTTTGGACAAAATATTACGATGGATGGTTTAGACACTTAAAAATTTCAAAGGGCCATAACTCTCTAAATAAATCATCTAACCAGAACCCACAAATAACATGCGCCTCTCCTCACGGTAGTTAAGCTTCCCATAAAGCTTCATTGAATTCCAGTCAGTAGTTGGGGAGAAATAGCCCGGACAAGAATTGCACTATATGTACAGTTTATAGAAAATTTAAAAGGGCCATAACTCTGTGAAAAATCAGCCAACCATAACCGGCTGATATTATGCACATCTCCTGTTGGTAGTAAAGCTTCCCATAAAGTTTCATTGAATTCCCGTAATAAGTTGCTGAGAAATAGCTCGGACAAGAATTGCACTATATGTACAATGGAAAATTTCAAAGGGCCATAACTCTGTGAAAAATCATCCGACGAGAACCGGCTGATAATATGCACATCTCCTCTTGGTAGTGAAGCTTCCCAAAAAGTTTCATTGAATTCCAGTCATTAGTTGCTGAGAAATAGCCCGGACAAGAATTGCACTATATGTACAGTTAATGGAAAATTTCAAAGGGCCATAACTCTGTGAAAAATCATCCGACCAGAACCGGCTGATAATATGCACATCTCCTCTTGGTAGTAGAGCTTCCCATAAAGTTTCATTGAATTCCGGTCATTAGTTGCTGAGAAATAGCCCTGACAAGAATTGCACTATATGTACAGTTAATGGAAAATTTCAAAGGGCCATAACTCTGTGAAAAATCATCCGACTAGAACCAGCTAATAATATGCACATCTCCTCTTGGTAGTGAATCTTCCCATAAAGTTTAATTGAATTCCGGTGATTATTTGCTGAGAAATAGCCAGGACAAAAATTGTGCACGGACTGACACACGCACGGACAGACGAAGCGGCGACTATATGCTCCCCCAAAAAATTTGGGGGAGCATAAAAATTATACATTAAGACAAATTTCATTTAATGCAGCATAGACAAATTACATGTAGCACCTTGAGCCGATTGTGACGAGGCATTCGTCTTTTTATAAGGATCAGAGTTAGTGTTCGTGTGTCGTATGAATAGATATCGTTGCAGGAAATTTAAATGATCTGTAAAACTTAATTTAGATTCACATCGTACAGGCATGATATACATGCTGGCAAATTTGACTGTACAGACATTTTTCGATTTCAGAATTAAATATCTGGCTTATTTCGCATTTTTCGACACATGTTCTTCTTAACTTTTATTTTAATTATCCCCACGCTTTTTGAAAAAAAGGTGGGGATATTGTGGTTATCTCCGCCGTCCGTCCGTCTGTCTGTCCGTCCGTCCTGGCCACTATCTCCTCCTACACTAAAAGCACTAGAACCTTGAAACTTACACACATGGTAGCTATGAGCATATGTGCGACCCTGCACTATTTGGAATTTTGATCTGACCCCTGGGTCAAAAGTTATAGCGGTTGGGAACTTGGGGTGGGGCCGCGTCAGAAATTATCACTCATTTTTTAGGTTATTTTACATTTACTTCTTTATTTCTACACCGATTCACTTCAAATTGATACTGGACCTCTCTTATGACAATACGGTCAATCTCAACCATGCATGGCCCCATTCCCAACCCTGGGGCGCCCCGCCCACATAGGCCACACCCACCAAAAATTTCCATTTACTATAATTTTTTCATTTCTACACGGATTCACTTCAAATTGATACTGAACTTTTGTTATGACATTAGGGTCAATCTCAACTATGCATGGTCCCAATCCCAACCCTGGGGCGCCCGCCCACATAGGCCACACCCACCAAAAAATTCCATTTACTATAATTTTTTAATTTCTACACGGATTCACTTCAAATTGATACTGAACTTCTCTTATGACATTAGGGTCAATCTCAACTATGCATGGCCCCATAACCAACCCTGGGGCCCCGCCCACATAGACCACACCCACCCAAAATTGCCTTTACTATAATTTCTTCATTTCTACACCGATTCACTTCAAATTGATATTGAACTTCTCTTATGACAATACAGTCAATCTCAACTATGCATGGCCCCATTACCAACCCTGGGGCGCCCCGCCCACATAGACCACACCCACCCAAAATTGCCTTTTACTATAATTTCTTCATTTCTACACCGATTCACTTCAAATTGATACTGAACCTCTCTTATGACAATACGGTCAATCTCAACTATGCATGGCCCCATTACCAACCCTGGGGCCCCGCCCACATAGACCACACCCGCCCAAAATTGCCTTTTACTATAATTTCTTCATTTCTACACCGATTCACTTCAAATTGATACTGAACTTCTCTTATGACAATACAGTCAATCTCAACTATGCATGGCACAATTACCAACCCTGGGGCGCCCTGCCCACATATGTCACACCCACCCAAAATTGCCTTTTACTATAACTTCTTCATTTCTACACCAATTCACTTCTAATTGATGATGAACTTCTCTTATGACAATACGGTCAATCTCAGCTATGCATGGCCCCATTACCAACCCTGGGGCACACCTAGGTCAAACATTCGGCGTGGGGATACGCGTCGGCCTCTGCCGCGCCATTTCTAGTTTATATTAAAATATATGTATTACAAGTTTTGTACTTATTTTTTATAAATTCATAAATATTTGACAAAATCGTATAGTATCGCTTTAATTTTAGCTCATATATTGTCTTAACTATTGGTTTAAACATTAAACAAGAGGGCCTGAAAGGCCCAAAGTCGCTCATCTGAGATAACAAGATATTATTGGGACAAATCTTCTGACCAAGTTTCATGAAGATCGGAAAATAAATGTGGCCTCTAGAGTGTTAACAAGGATTTACTATAGCCATATAAGGAAAAATGCCCCGCCCCCTGGCAGCCATGTTTTTCAACCAACCTGCATCATTTTTCAACTCATCCAAGATATTATCGGGATGAATCTTCTGACTAAGTTTCATGAAGATCGGACAGTAAATGTGGCCTCTTGAGTGTTAACAAGATTTTACTATAGCCATATAAGGAAAAATGCCCCGCCCCTTGGAAGCCATTTTTTCAAGCAAACATAATTATTTTCGCACTCATCCAAGATATCATTGAGACCAATCTTCTGACCAAATTTCATGAAGATTGGACAATAAATGTGGCCTCTAGAGTATTAACAAGGTTTTACAATAGCCATATATAGCCATATAAGGAAAAATGCCCCGCCCCTGGTGGCCATGTTTTTTAAGGAACCAAAACCATTTTCAAACTCATCCAAGATATCATTGGGACAAATCTTCTGACCAAGTTTCATGATGATCGGAAAATAAATGTGACCTCTATAGTGTTAACAAGGTTTTACAATAGCCATATAAGGAAAAGAGCCCCGCCCCTGTGGTGGCCATGTTTTTCAACCAACCTGCATCATTTTTTAACGCGTCCAAGATATTATTAGGATGAATCTTCTGACCGAGTTTCATGAAGATCGGACTATAAATGTGGCCTCTAGAGTGTTAACAAGATTTTACTATAGCCTTATATAGCCATATAAGGAAAAATGCCCCGCCCCTTGGCAGCCATGTTATTCAAGCAAACGTAACCATTTTCGAACTCATCCAAGATATCATTAAGACAAATCTTCTGACCATAATTCATCAAGATTGGACAATAAATGTGGCCTCTAGAGTGTTAACAAGGTTTTACTATAGCCATATAAGGAAAAATGCCCCGCCCCCTGGTGGCCATGTTTTTCAACCAACGGGCATCATTTTCGAACTCATCCACGATACTATTGGGATGAATCTTGTGACCAAGTTTCATTAAGATTGGACAATAAATGTGGCCTCTAGAGTGTTACTAAGATTTTACTATAGCCATATACATGTATAGCCATATAAGGAAAAATGCCCCGCCCCTTGGCAGCCATGTTTTTCAAGCAAAGATTACCATTTTTAAACTCATCAAAGATATCAGTGGGACAAATCTTCTGAGCAAGTTTCATGAAGATCTGAAAATAAACGTGGCCTCTAGAGTGTTAACAAGGTTTTACTAAAGCCATATAAGGAAAAATGCCCCGCCCCCTGGCGTCCATGTTTTTCAACCAACCGGCATCATTTTCAAACTCGTCCAAGATATTATTGGGATGAATCTTCTGACCAAGTTTCATGAAGACCAGACAATAAATGTGGCCTCCAGAGTGTTAACAAGATTTTACTATAGCCATATAAGGAAAAATGCCCCGCCCCTTGGCAGCCATGTTTTTCAAGCAAACGTAACCATTTTTGAACTCATCCAAGATATCATTGAAATCAATCTTCTGACCAAATTTCATGAAGATTGGACAATAAATGTGGCCTCTAGAGAGTGAACAAGGCAAATGTTGACGTCGCACAACGGACAACGCACGACGGACAAAAGGCTATCACAAAAGCTCAACATGAGCACGTTGTGCTCAGGTGAGCTAAAAAATGAATAATACTGACAAATTAGTACTTGTATTGCACTCTTACTTTTTTAACACTTTTCCTTATTATAGAAAAGTATGAGAATTTATGTCTACACCTTATAATTACTCTTACACTTAAACATGTTAGAAAATGTCTCCCAATGTTTTATTTCATAATTTATTAATTTATTTGTTCTTTAAGCAGATTTGAGGGGTCTTTCTATACGCTAATATTTTCTAAAACTGAATTCTTTCTGTTCTTCAATACTTGAGGTTTAGAAAGCACATTGTTTGTAAAACCTAATTTATGACAACAGTTCAGTTAAAGGTTATTGGACTCAAAAAATACAAATATCACTATTGTTCATAATCTCATGTATTGTGCTGTATTTATTTCCCAAATAACTGTCTCCACAATACTTTGAATTTTGAAACAAGAGATGTGTTTGTCAAAAACACAATGCCCCCTAATGCACCGCTTTGAATGGGGTTTTTTACCTTTGACCTTGAACGATGACCTTGACCTTTCACCACTCAAAATGTGCAGCTCCATGAGATACACATGCATGCCAAATATCAAGTTGCTACATTCAATATTGCAAAAGTTATGAAGAAGGTTAAAGTTTTGGTTAAAGTTTTTTAATAATTGTTTTGACCTTTGACCTTGAAGGATGACCTTGACCTTGACCTTTCACCACTCAAAATGTGCAGCTCCATGAGATACACATGCATGCCAAATATCAATTTGCTTTGTTCAATATTGCAAAAGTTATGAAGAAGGTTAAAGTTTTGGTTAAAGTTTTGGGACACACACACACACACACACACACACACAGACACATACAATGACAGACAGGCCAAAAACAATATACCCCCTATCTTTCGATCCGGGGGCATAAAAATACACTTAAAACAGAATAGTTTTTAATAACCCAGTTACTTATATATACTAAAGAGTGTTGCACAATAGCTCTCTGTATTGGCATTAGTGTTCAATAAACATGCACTAAATTATTAATCAAGATTGAATGTTCATATTTGTATTAATATTCCATACAAATTTAAGTTCTATGCTGTGTACCACAAATCTTTTGTGACATCAATGAAAAATCTTCAATGAATACAACACAAAAGTTACTCTCTGATTTTTTGACACCCATAATATTACTGGTAGGCACAGTACTAATAATTGACACATTTTTATAATAGAACAAGAGATGTGTTTGTCAGAAACACAATGCCCCCTAATGCGCCGCTTTGAATATTTTTTTTTACCTTGCATGATGACCTTGACCTTTGACTGCTCAAAATGTGCAGCTCCATGAGATACACATGCATGCCAAATATCAAGATGCTACGTTCAGTATTGCAAAAGTTATGAAGAAGGTTAAAGTTTTGGTTAAAGTTTTTGAAAAAAAAAATTGACCTTTGACCTTGAAGGATGACCTTGACCTTAACCTTTCACCACTCAAAATGTGCAGCTCCATGAGATACACATGCATGTCAAATATCAAGTTGCTACGTTCAATATTGCAAAAGTAATGAAGAAGGTTAAAGTTTTGGTTAAAGTTTTGGGACACACACACACACACATACAATGACAGACAAGCCAAAAACAATATACCCCCGATCTTTCGATCCGAGGGCATAAAAAGGTTCATAATTGCCTTAGTAATATTGATAATGCCAATGTTATAATACTTATGATCCATCCCTTTCAGAACAATCTTTGAAGGAAAATCTTCTTGTTTTGAGTTTTAAGGTGCATACATTTATGTATTTATGTTTTCACCCTTTTCATGAAAACCACATCTGGGTTTCAGTTTGTAAATGATGTGAACCTAGAGTACCTCAAACCTCGTTTATTCTCGAATCAAGATGACTCAAGACCATGAGGTTCAAAGTTGCTACATGTATTATTGATAGGGCCATTAACAGCCCCAACACATTTAATAATAAAGCCGTAGAAAATATTCAATGAAATCCAACCTTGAACGTTGATTTCTTAACCCAATAACTATGGTACCATCAATTAGAAAATACCATCAATTAGGAAATAGTACAGACCTGAAACATCTAAAAATTTACTAGCACACAAACAAAAATGTTAAGCATTAAATAAAAATAAAATTTCTTTGCATAATAATAATTATGGAATTATTTTCTCAATAAAATGAATAAACTAATTTATACCCCCGCAAAAGCCTGTGAAAATTATTTAATATTTATATTTTGAATATTCTCACTTACTAAAGAAAAATAATTAACAATATTAGTTTACTCTTATGCAAACAAATATCCTAAATATCCCACAGACTTACTATTGTCACTTAACTTGTAAAACACATATATGAACAAAGGAATGCAAGTATAAACAAAACCCACAATTCAAGTGTGCAATTCACGCTTATCAAAAGCATTGGATTACGGTTTGCAATCTATACTTGTCTATTGACAAAAAGATAGGAAACATTTAATGTACTAGTTTAAAATTTCAGTCAATACATTTTAAGAGGTGATCTCATTGAGTTCTTCAATTGGAGTATGATTGTTCAATCATAAGAATATGTGCAATCAAAAATTCATTTTCATTTTACCTTATTGTACTGAGAACATGTTTAATAATAAACAGTGTTTTTTTTATCATTTTCACTCCATTTTTATCAATAGCATGCATGCATGGTCATTATATCATTTAGTGAGGTTTTTTATCCATGTTATCATAAAGCTTGTGAACTAATGACACTGATGATGATGATAGTCAATGATGAACTTCAATTTATGTCATACTCATAATAACAAGGGCTGTTTGTAAAACATGCATGCCCCCATATGGGCTGTCAGCTGTAGTGGCAGCCATTGTGTGAATACGTTTTTTGTCACTGTGACCTTGACCTTTGACCTAGTGACCTGTAAATCAATAGGGGTCATCAGCAAGTCATGATCAATGTACCTATGAAGTTTCATGATCCTATGCATAAGCCTTCTTGAGTTATAATCCGGAAACCATTTTACTGTGTCGAGTCACCTTGACCTTTGACCTAGTGACCTGAAAATCTATAGGGGTCATCTGCGAGTCATGATAAATGTACCTATGAAGTTTCATGATCCTAGGCCTAATTATTCCTGAGTTATCATCAGGAAACCATTTTACTGTTTCGAGTCACTGTGACCTTGACCTTTGACCTAGTGACCTGAGAATTAATAGGGGTCACCTGCCAGTTTTGATCACTGTAACTATAAAGTTTGATGATCCTAGGCGTAAGCGTTCTTGGGTTATCATCCGGAAACCATTTTACTGTGTCGAGTCACCGTGACCTTGACCTTTGACCTAGTGACCTGAACATCAATAGGGGTCATTTGCCAGTCATGATCAATGTACCTATGAAGTTTCATGATCCTAGGCGTAAGCGTTCTTGAGGTACCAACCGGAAACCGTTTTTCTGTTTCGAGTCACTGTGACCTTGACCTTTGACCTTGTGACCTGAAAATCAATAGGGGTCATCTGCGAGTCATGATCAATGTACCTATGAAGTTTCATGATCCTAGGCGTAAGCGTTCTTGAGTTATCATCCGGAAACCGTTTTACTATTTCGAGTCACTGTGACCTTGACTTTTGACCTAGTGACCTCAAAATCAATAGAGGTCATCTGCCAGTCATGAGCAATGTACCTATGAAGTTTCATGATCCTAGGCGTAAGCGTTCTTGAGTTATCATCCGGAAACCATCTGGTGGACAGACAGACGGACCGACTGACCTATCAACCTACCGACATGTGCAAAACAATATACCCCCTCTTCTTCGAAGGGGGGCATAATAATTCTGATTATGATCTACTATCTGAGTAGATGATGATCTTGATAGTAGTTTTGAACTTATTATATAAATAAAACTGTGCCGTTATATCTGGTACAGCTTGTATTAATATACTATCATTAATAAATTTCAATAATCAACTTCATGATGCACAAAAATTGGCATATCAAGAATTGTTCATGAACCGTTCCTCATAAGCTTGAAATGCTCATGAAACAATGAACTGCATTTTACAATCGACATATGAAGAACAGATAAAGAAGCACAAATATGTTCATCATCCATTAATTAAGAGCTCACCATACACCTTTGGCAAATAGTTAACACTATGACTGTGTTATATTTGTTCAAGTTTGGGTCCAGTAGGGGGACCCATTCCTAATGGTAAATAGTATATATTTTTTCCAAATAGGACCTAAAATATCCACTTGAAGGTTTGAAAAATAAACATTTTTTGTCTAAACATGTCACTCATCTCCAAATATTCATCTCTTAGTTCAACCTTAGAAAATATTATATTGAAATCATTTTAATTTTCAATTAACAGTTCTTGATTTGCATTGATTTCTTATTAAATAATGGCCTGAATCTTACAACTGTCTTATTTGGGAGGGACCAGGATTTCTGAAAAGTTCCTCCTCAATAAATAGTGTTCTGTTATATCGTACATATTTGAAGACCTGTTCAAGATCAAATTAAAAGCTTTTTAAAACATGAACTAGTATCCAACTCAAAGAATTTTCCATATAGACCATAATAACAACAATTGAAAATGGGGAATGTGGTTTACACCAAGAAATGTTACTTTTTGAGTACAAAACTCAAATCTATTAAAAACAAGATCCTCAAAAACGATCAAGAGAACCCATACCTAGGCATTACTTCCCCAAATGATCTGAAATGGGAAGCTCACATCACAAACATCTAAAAATGGGCAAGCTCTACACTTGGTATTTTTGAGACAAAAACCTTACTGAATACTGATAATGACACATACCAAACGTTTAAATCTAATCAAAGCTGGAGTCCAGGAGTGTCATGTGGAACCCATACCAGCAAGGCGACAAACTAGAGCAGGTCTAAGGATGTGCGGCAGCCTTCATTACCAGGGATTACAAATCCAGAAAAGACGGCTATATATTTATCAGCCATGTTGGGATATCTGAACTTTCCCAACTACAAGAGTGGCAATGCCTCCAAAGATTGACATTCCTATACATGGTAGTGGTAGGGCGCGTACAAGCTATTAATATTTTTCACAATTTAAATTTCTCAAACAACATACTATTAGCCTTGGGACTAAGCATTTCAGAACTACATCCACCAAATCATTTTGTTAAAATCAGTGAACAATGATTTAAAGGGCAAACCAACCAATTCACACCAGCTGATAAATTTTGATTCTGTTTCTTTCCACAAATCATTATTAGCTGGAATTTACTATTAAAATGACAGCATTATGAACTCAACATCTACAAAGTGCTGCAATATCCACAATCACCCTGAGAAGCATGATTGCTTGAAATAATCATGAAATCATTAACTGTATTTCACAAAAATTCATCAAGGTATATAAAATTCATAATGTATATACAAAGTCAACTGAAAGCAAAAGTAAATATTCCATTGGCATCAAGTGGTTTTACAAATGCATCACAACAACAGTCATTAATAGCTATTAACTTATGAAATTATTTTCAGTAAAATACCGGTATTTATTATTTCCTTCAATAAGAACTGAACATTTCAACATTTATTTAAGAAAGCTTTTTGTTGTTGAAACAGTTTGTTTATCGTTCAGATGTCATTTAAAGGGCTTTAAATTATCATTCCAGGGTAGAAAATAAGATTGAGCCCACAAGACAATGGACCATAAAACTTGAGTGATTGCATATGTACAAGTTGAAGAATCTCTTAAAGAACAAGGGTGTGCAACCAAAACCAAAATTAATAAATATGCACACTAAGGCCTTTTACAGAAGTTATATCCAAAAGTTAATCAATACCAATGTCTTTTAAAGGAATTAGACGAGTAATGTTTGCTGCAAACAATTGCATTCACTGGTTTAAAAATGCTTAATTAAATGGTAAGCAGACTTTATAAAGCGGCAGCTTTAGTCTAGGTTAAGTAAGCTCGATAGGTCATTGTCGGCTCGGGTACTACTTAAATGTACCCCGGATACTCGTAAGTATACTTTAATGCATCCCTGGTACGGAAAATATACTAACACTTACCCGGCCAACTTAGACTGTACCGGAGTAATATTCCCTCCCAAAATCCGATGTTGTAAAACGCGCTACGAAAAACGAAACAAAATGATCTTTGAAAAAAAACTTCCTAAACATGCTTTTTTGCAGCTTTTTTTAGAAGAGTTTCGATAGTAAAGAGGCTATTTTACTGTATATTGCAAAAAATATGAACATAATTGATTTTAAATAAATAGCCGACAACGACCTTTTTAGCATTAGAATTCCCAGGTACGTGTTAGTATATTTACCGTACCCGGGGTAAATGTAAGTATACTTAAGAGCATCCAGGTTATATGTAACTTGTAATTAGTGCCCAATCAATACAACAGTGATATCCAGGGGAGAAGGTAATTAGGAGGCAGGGGCCGCAGCCGCCTCCCCAATATTTCGGCTAGTCGTCGTTATATAAATAAAACGTAAAATCGCCAAAATTCGCAGCCCCAAAACCAGTATTTTGTAATCACGGGCTGTCAGTGCAGAAGCCATGTGTCTCCTCTCTGTCTGCTCCGAGGTTGCCAATAGTGATGTGTCAATATTCCTTGTTATGTGTCATAAACCAGGATGCCAGGTAAATATCATTGCGTTTATTGTTTTATTGTTTTTTTCCGTGATTGCACTGTTGGTGTTTTGATTAAGGACAGGCTATTCTTTTAATTTTAATTGATCACTTTAATTCAAAGGTATTAATTTGATTGAAAATATTTTTGTTCTCTAAGTATAACAGTTATTATTTGATTTGAAATCATTGAAACAATATCATGTTATTGTATAATGTTCAAAATGAGTATTCCTAATCAGCCTCAAAATTTTGCTTTTCCTAAGCGTACATTGGGGAAGAAAAAGTCAGAACAGCGTTCATTCCAATCTAGTTGGTTTGATTCGTTCACATGGCTCCACTACGATGAGGTATGTATATTAGTATAAATTTTTAATTTGCGACCGTTCTTACCTTTTATAAACCTAACGTCGATCTAAATACAATCGAAATTTAGAAAAAAAAAACAGCAACAAATAATACTAGTTTTGTTGCTTAATAATGTTTTTTTATTATTATCCTTAATATTTAACACAAAATTTATTACATTAACAATGTTATTCGTTCAGAGCCCGGAACATGCGTTCTGCCATCTCTGCATGGCGGCCAAGAAGACGGGCATGATAAGCAACACAAAGGTGGACGGCAGCTTCATCAGTGACTGCTTCTCCAACTGGAAAACAGGGTCCCGAGAAGTTCTGGAAGCTCGAAGGCAGCGAGTGCCACAAGGAGGCGGTCGTGCGACTGGTGACACGTCCCACCACTACGCATGACGTGGGAGAGACGCTGTCAGCGGGGCACACTAAGGAGAAGGCGGTTAACCGAAAGCAGCTGCTGCAAATCCTACGCAGCATATGGTTCCTCGCCCGCCAGGGCATCGCGATACGTGGGCATGACGACGATGAGGGAAACTTCATGCAGCTGCTACAACACCACGGTTGTGTGTTGTGAATGTAATGTTAATGTTATTATTTCTCATATCACTTGTTAAACTCCATCATTAAAATAATGTACATTTACATTATTTTATGTTTTGTTTAGCAAGAGTTTTTGGAAAGAAAAAAAAACTGTTGAGATTTCTGGGTCGTCGTAAGCGGCATTAGACACATTTTTTTCATGACAAACTGAGAGTGAGACAAAAGATCGAGCATTTATATCAACATGACAGTTCCCCTAAAACTCACCATATTAATTGTAATTGTAAAAAATTTCGTAACCACAGGAGAGGACAAACCTCTCAGACGAGGCCCCCTCAAACGAACCCCTTTATGTTCCCAGTACAGAAACTAGACCGCTTTGGAGGTTTTCTACGCCCCTGGATCACATTATTGAAATCGAAAGTAGGAATAAACATTATGAAACACGATGTACACCCTACGCCGTTATATTTGTATGCACATGATTTCTCTCTGAATGCATATAAAAATAGCATAAACATTACCTTATATCTAGTGCGCTGCGATAAAAACGCCGTCTTTTCCGCATACGATAACAACGGTAACGTTGTATTCCAAATGAATTAATCAGCCAAAGAGTATTCTTAAAAGTAGTGCGGTGTTAACTCCGCCCACGAAGGGAGATAACTTAGTGTGTTGTAAAAAATGGCGGTATTAAAATTTCCCTCTTTTATTGACGCCGACAATTACATCAGAGAGGAAGAAATCAAAACGTGCGAACGTTTTGTTTTTTTGGCAAGACGTGGGTCACCGAAGTCTACAGGTATTTTAACAGTGCGATTCCAGTGTTTTTTTTATGGTATTCGAAGATTTGTGCCTGTTAAATGCTGCACCTTGCTTATTGTTTACACGGGTTATGGATGTTTCGGTAAATGACCAGTTCGGTAAATTGATTTATAGAGTAAAAGTCGTGGATGTTTCGGTAAATTGATTTTATATAGGAGGTATACCTACAACGAGGTGTTAATGACACCTATTATCGGCTTACAATAACATTAGGGGCATTTATTTGCAAACTGTGGATTAATTTTGATGTACATTAATTGAGTTGTTTGGTACTAATTAAATTATCTGTTTAAATGTACGATGTTTGCAAAGTGTTATTATTAATTATCCAGGCTTGCAACCTATTAAATTTCTAATCGATGGAGGTAAATTATATATTAAGGTCATGATCGTTTTGTATTTTATATATGTTTTTAAACATTTAGTTGATAAATACCTTAATTAAAGCAGTTAAAAAAATATAATAATGTGGCTCTTACAAGAGGTGGCCTCCACGTGGCAAGAGCTGGGCAACATATTCATTATGTTGGCAAACTACCTCATGTTTATGTAATGGTTAATTTTCGGTGGTTTAAAATAATAAGATCAAATATGTTTGTTTCGTATGTAAATAAATTTCTCGCTTTTTTTTCCTACAAACAGTTCTGCACATAAGGTATTATTCTTAAAATAATCTAGATATTTATGTTTAGATCGTGAACATGCTTTAACACTGGTGGCCGAGTTTTTACATACACGACCAGTAACTTTCAAACTGTGAAATAAACAAACGTTTTCCTTCTTTAATCATGTTTACCAAAAAATACTGGTGGTGACATCAAAGGATGTTTATTTGTGGTAAAAATAACATTATTATGTAATTAGGTAATTATAAAATTATCATGGTCATTGTCAAATAAGAAATCAATGAGAGGATGAAGAGAAAATTTTCGCGGGTTATCGAGTAATTATGGTAAGTGTTGTTGCTCAAATGTTAAAGTATGTATATAGGCAGATGATTTCTTTTACTGTATCATACAATCATGGCTGAACATCCATGTATTTACTGCAATATTGAGGTCACTTCTCGTGCGCACGCTATTGCATGTGATTCATGTGGAAGATGGAGTCACCGTAGACACACCGGTAAGTCTTAGTAATTTCTTAGTGATAATATAGATACATTAAAATTGTGAATTGTGTTGTCGCCTGTAATGTCGTGATTTAAAACTGATCATAAGTAATGCCTTAATTAACGTAAATTAACAGATAA
This sequence comes from Dreissena polymorpha, assembly GCF_020536995.1. NCBI lineage: Eukaryota > Metazoa > Mollusca > Bivalvia > Myida > Dreissenidae > Dreissena > Dreissena polymorpha. The sequence goes on along the minus strand of NC_068357.1, from coordinate 60,343,060 downwards.
AATTTAATGTAGTAATGTTTGTTAATAATATAAATTAAACTAAATAATATTTACGTTCTTATTTTTCAGGTTTTCAGGAGTCTACGTCGCAGACTGGGGGATCTCTCTGTAGAGTGGATTATGTTAGACTTTGAAGCTGGTAAGTCATAAAAAGGTTATGAAAACGACTAAATTGATTTGAGTAATTTACTTTTGTAGCAATAACATAAATAATACATGTTTGATTACTATTAATTTCTATGTATTTTCTATTTTCAGCAACTTGGCAGGCGATAAGAGAGGTTTTTCCTGATGCCGTGATACGGGGATGCGTCTTCCACTTTACACAGCGGATATACAGGAAGATCACCACAGAGGGACTGAGTACCGCGTATCAGCAACATGGTGACAAGTTCGAGTTCTTCAGGAAAATTATGTCCCTTCCTTATCTACCAGTTGAACAGATTGAACCGGCATTCAACAGGCTGATGGAGGTAGCTGAAGGAGTCGGGGGTCCCGTACTGCGGGTATGCGAGTACATTTCCCGTACATGGATCCACGGCAGTGTATGGCGACCCCTCAATTGGTGCGTGTTTAGAGAGGAGGTGCGAACGAACAACGACTTGGAAGGTAACTATAATACAATTAGCATTATTAATTTATAAGTATGAAACAATTCACATTGTATATTTTTCGTATATTAATCTTATACTTTCATATCATACTATAACGGTAATAAGCATTTGTTTCATAATAATGTTATTAAAAACTGATAAAAAAATGACATAATCTTGTTATTAAGTACAAACATGTTTTTATTATAATTACAGGATGGCATAGACGCATCAACGCACGAGCGTGTTCAGCCAACCTCGGGCTTTACAAGTTGGCCAACCTTCTCAGAGAGGAATCTGAGACTGTTGATCTTCATATACGGCTGGTGAGCCAGCACCTTCTCACGAAGATCAGGCGGAAGAAGTATGTTACGATACACGGCAGACTGCATCAAGCATGGGATGACTACGAAGAAGAGAAGCTGACAACAACTGAACTTCTGAGGATCATCAGCCACATCAATGCCCTCGGACCATCCACAGCGGTCCACCACATGCTCGACGACGACGAGGCTTGAAAGATGAACGACTGATATGGTTGAAATGTAACATTAAATTGAACAGTGTCGTACATGTATCTAATTTGTATTAGAAAATCTGAATGATAAAAATGTGTGATAAAAATGTAAAAATATTGTAGTGCGTCAAAAATGTATCTAATTAATATGTGCTTACTCCCTCATTTTTTTTTAAATGACATGAAATATTCAAATATATATATATAGTATCCAAGGTTTAGTTGTTGCTTATTTATATTATATGGTAAATAAAACGGATTACAAAGTAGATCAGTTATTATTTATTTATTGAACCGATTTGTTAGGGCAAAAAATGATATCAGTTATTTTGGCCGTAAAACCCATTGTTCCAGTACAGTAGTCAGGTGCCAGTGTATTAATTTGATAATATAATGATCATCACGGCAGCTTGCTATTACACAGTGTATTCATTCGGCTGGCGTTGTGTTATATGTCAATTTTATCAGTTTTCAAGTATGTGTATCTCTTCGCTTAACTCAACGTTCAATGACACGCGCACTTAACATAATTATAAAACATAACGCGTATCATTATATTACTTTTTATTAATTACGTACACGTTTTAAATTTTATATATTGTTTTTTTGTGTGTTTTTCGCAACCAGAAAGAAATAATAAAACATATAAATAAATATAAAATTCAACATGAAACCTTTATTCTTTAATCATAAAAAACTTTTTAAAATAGCATTAAACGTAATTGCAGAGCTTACATTTATTCCGCCATAAATCATTATTTCTTATTTTTACTATTATGTTATAATTTTGTTAATTAAATAAAAGCACCAATTTAAAAACCAAACAACAGTATTGCGTTATTTAAATCGTAAAATTAACTAAATTCTTTACCTTAGGCATGGCATTAATTACTCAACTCAAAAGTAATCCACAGTTTGCAAATAAATGCCCCCAATGTTATTGTAAGCCGATAATAGGTGTCATTAACACCTCGTTGTAGGTATACCTCCTATATAAAATCAATTTACCGAAACATCCACGACTTTTACTCTATAAATCAATTTACCGAACTGGTCATTTACCGAAACATCCAGCACCCGTTTACACCCCTCCACTCCAGCATTTTGAAGTTACTGTTCTGTTGACCTGCACTTCCGCAGATGCATAGTGTGTTATATGGTGCCCTTATTTTGGCAAGACGTGGGTCACCACAGTCTACAGGTGTTTTAATATTTCGAATCGAATTTTTGTGCCTGTTTAAAACCCCACCTAGCTTATTGTTTACACTTTCTCTATGGTTTTCAAGATGCTGTTGACTCGTTTCAAAAGTGAGTTCACACTGATAAAGCCAAAAGGGGTACATGTACATGCAAATAAGCGTTGTCCGAATCGTTAACCTTGGCCACTGGCTATAGATTTAAAACATTACATCGACATGACCAACAAATGTAAAGCTCTAGAACACATTAATCATGCTTAAGACTTGGGCTAAGTTTATATGAAATTCACTCGCACAGAACATTGTCATGCATATCGATTCACTATACTGACTATGTGAACATTTTTTAATTAAGCTGTACGTTTACCAAAAAACATACTGAGGTATTGTCTGTCAATTTGCCTTTACTAAAAATTTGCAAGCAGACTTGAAAATCTCATTTATCTTGAAATCATTATTTACATGTTTCTTGCATAATTTTTTAACACAATCGCTCCTTAACACCATGACTAGGTTCGCCCTACATCAAAAATAATTCAGGACTTTCTATCACTTCAATCTTTTCCCACTTACTACAAAATTATGCTACTTTTGCAAATTACATACCACATATGTTATATTTTTGGCACATTTGCATCAAATATTTATATGAAGATGTCAGTGCCATTGATCGTTAAGAACAGAGACGCAAAAGACATAATGGGTTTAAAGAGCATGTGTTGTTTCTGCTATTGCGCCACCATTAGCAGAATGAAGAAAGGACTCCAGTAAATAATTAGTTGTAAAACTGCTGTTATGATCTAAAATAAGTTTTTGTATTTAATTTTTAATGATATAAGTAAAATTAAAATATATATTGTGCAATTGAAATTAAATAAATAAATCAGTATTATGTGGCCCAATGTCTTGTGGCAAGAAGTCTCCATATTTCCCCTGTGAAGTAAAGAAAAACACGGAAAACAAAGAGTGAAAACTTCAAGAGAAAGCCAAAAATTAACCATTAATTGCTATTTTTGGAAATGAAAAGAAGTGTGCATTAAATCTATTTATCACATTAAATTTTGACACCCAACATGTTTAGGAAATATGAAACAGTGTGACTTGTTAATATAATATTGTGATTCTAATAAGGTCCATGGAAAAAGTTATGCAGAAATCTACAAACTAACACTGGCTTTTTAAAAGTTAAAAGGTGTGAATGGAAATTTACTTACAATATTTATTTGAATTAAGCTTATTGTGGAAATATTAAAATTTGAAACAATCGTGTGAAAGCATTGAATTGGTTTAAAAGGCAATAATATTGAAATTTATTGGATAATACACCAAGTGGAAGGAAAGGAGATGGACATTTGTTGGATTGTTTGACGTCAACAATTTCTGGTGTTTGTAAGATATTCATTGTACATGTACATGTAAAATTGTACAATGTCAATGGGTACTTATCAATGCCATCAGCAAGCACACAAAAAGATCTTAAACAGGTAACAATACATACATTAATTTTATTTTGAATATTTAATGTTTATAATTTTATTTATATATATTTGTAATTTAAGAATAACAATTTCAGTCATTTAATATATATATAAATTTAAAATTTGTTACTTAAAATGAGCACGTCAACTCTTGATCATTTTAGAAATGTACTTCTGAAGTTTTTTAGAATAGAAATTTATCAGCATTCAACAGCTTGGACAGATGGCATAAAGGTATAGGTAAGTTATATATATATATATGTATATTTGGTTAAAGCAGCAGTTTAAACATTTCGCATTATTTATGACTGTTCATTGTTTTTCAACTTTGTTCATGTTTGATGAAAGTTCATACCCAGTTTAATCAAGGGAGGGCTTGACTGATTATGAAGTTGTTATTTCCTAAAATAATGTTTGCCATATATATACATGTATGAAAAGGTAATATTTCTTAGATGTTTACAAGTAATATGCTATTGTGTGAAGAAATGTTACTAAATCCTGCATTAATATCACAACACTTAACACTTTAAATGGCAAAGTCTACATCTTCTTTTACTGGTCAATTTAACTGTGTGTTTTTTTTCATACCCATGTTTATGATACTACAATCTCAGCGATGAGAAAAAAAGGCAAAATAATCATCCGACAAGGCTCATTATATCCGTGTCGATGAGACTCTTTTGCCTATGCTGTTTAATTATATGTTCAGAAGAAACTACATTTAATGTGAAAATGACATTAATTCTTTCATAGAGGATGAGTCATAAATGAGTTTAAATTTTTATATTAATTTTGGTGTTTTTTTTTCCCCATATTTTTAGGTAATACGTGATGTACCTGTGTATGCTTTTAAATTGTGTTTATATTTTTTTTTTATTGTACAACGCCATTGAATATGTTTTATACCTAGAAATAGGCATTCAATGAAATGCTCAAGTTTCAAGCTTACATTTATAGACTATATATAAGAAACTTAAATGATTTTTTTATGTGTTTTGTGTTGATATAAATGTAAAGTTATACTGAACTTATTGAATGTCTGTAGCTTTATTGATGACATGATTGTAGAATTAAGCACTACGGATGGCATTGTGTTTCGATTCTACGAAAATCGTGGTTCCATGCCAATACCATTTGATGGATGTCCGTTCGTGCAATTGGGAACAGAAGTAAGAGAATGCCACTACGGTCCTAATAGGAAGGAAAGAAAGAAAGCTCAGCCGGTATGGTTGTCATATAACACAATTTGTGACAAAATAATGAAAAGACACTGTATTATTATTGAAAATGATATTTTTCTGGTATTTTTAATTATTTGGGTAACATCTTTGTAAGCATGATTGCTTGGGTGGAAGAGAAAGTGCCAGGACAGTTGTTATATATCTACCAGTTGGGCATGGCATTGTAAGCATTCTTGGCTTATCAATTGCTGTGCAGTGAATAAAGTTGTTTACATTCCATGATGTCATTTGATGTGGTAATAATGTAATGGAAATTGGAATGTAATTGGTTAGTCGAATGAAAACTATTTGTGATGGTTATATTATATGGGAAACAAAGTATAGCATGTGATACATAATTATCGGATTTATCCATAATCATATTTTGTAAAGTCTATCTATCAGTTAAGGGTCTCACATTAACATATATTTCTTAGTGTTTAAACAAAATGAATTAAGCTAAACGTTATTGTTTTAATGGTATCTCCGTGTCCCTTTTAAAAGCATCTGTGTCAAACTAAAAATAATACTTTTTCTAGATATTATTATTCACATGTCATTCATGCATGATGTCACATTAAAAGTCAACTTTTCTTATGGTTGTCAAACCATTGGGTTACATTCTATCTAGCTTCATGGCATAATTAATAATACAACTGTTTTTGACGAGTAACAGTAGGTTTGACAAGTTATTCATTATTTGTTTGAAAAGTACGGATATGGAGACTTTTCCCGCGACAAGCGTCATTTGCCATCATCCACAGAATGTATGTCATTGAAAGAAAAGATGTTGGGAAATTTCTTCGTGGTCTTTGTGCTGATGATTGTCGAATTTTCAAGATGTTTTGGGGAATGCTCACGCAACTAGTTGCTGGAAAATGTCCTCAGATAGGGGCCTTTTCCCCATGTGATAGTTGTGGTATTGGATGTTCTATTTACAAGACACATGAAAAAAAATCTACAACAGGCTATTACAGAAGAAATAGGATGTCATCTTATTATTTCATGAAATGCTGAAGTTTGTATTTTGCTCATTCACTGTATGTAGTGTGTTTCTTCTTATATCAGTATTTTGCTTCAAATTTCACTGTAAAACGTGGACAGAATTCACATTGATGACCTGTTCCTGATATATTTCATAAACAGAATCCTTGATTTTATTAATGCATGTATTTCGTGCATGAACATGTATTTAAGAATGATCCCGAACATGCATACGCCGGTGGCAAGAGGAAAATAATTCAAAACACAAAGAAACACGGCTGTTGCTGCCAGATTCGAATGAAAACCATCTTGCGGTTCCCAGACTATAAGGTGAGATGATTTATTATAAATAATGAAATAGAATTTTAAAAATCAACTGTGTACTTTTGAGGAAATTTTTAAGGCAATACTTGTTTAAAGAAAATGTTAAAAATAGATCAAAAGAAATGGAATGAACAATCACAAATCATGTCAGAAACAAATTTAATATTGGTTTGTAATTTTTAAGCTCTGCTGTTTTCAGAGAATACCCGCAGTATTGTCATAGCCAGCTTGTCTTGTCAACCACCGTCTGTGTCATGCTAAGACCTTTACATTGGCTCTAAAATCAAAGTGCACACTGTGCACAAGTATATTCTTTTTGAATGGCCTATGAAACTCCAGAGTAATGTCCCCTCAATTGTTTAAATTGATTTTTTTTCTCCATCTTGAGCTTTTCCTCAGTAACTGTTGCATTTTGAATCACAAAACCTTAAATTGATCTTTTCACGCTTTGGAAAATTGACAAAATTGAAAAAAGTTGTTTCAGATTTGCAAATTTCGTTTTAGTTATGATATTTGTGAGGAAACAGTAATACTGAACATTAACCATGGTCTAATATAGCCATTATATGCATCTTTTGACGATTTTAAAACCTAAAAATTATAAAGCGTTGCAACGCGAAACGATTGAATAATTTGGAGAGTTCTGTTTTTGTCGTTAAATTTTGTGAAACTACGAAGATTGCTTATTAAGGTATAAAATACGTCAAGAATGTGTACTCGGCGTAATAGCTCAGTAGGCTAAAGCGTTTTTACTTCAGGACTCTGGCAGGACTCCAGGGGTCACTGGTTCGAAACCTGCTCCGGGCAATGTTCTTTTCCTTTTTTTAATTGTTTTCTTGATTTTTTACTGGAGCTTTTATGATCCAATGTTAACATTTATCAATATAAAGCGTTTAATGAATAAGTTAAAAAAATGCCAAAATCTGTGAAAAGGCCCCTTTAAGTACGTATTTATCATTATACTGCAGTGGTTTAAGCACACTTTCTGTTCTGATAGTCTTCATAACTCTAGAGATATGCCCGGCTTATTGATTGAAATTTAGGATCTTTTTCAGTCCGGAGGATTGTCTCGGGTACTATTGCAAGGAAGTTCATGAATCTTATTACCTTGCTGTACACATGAATTCTGTTTGTACATTCTTGGTAATTTCATAGTTATTCCTTCAAAATGAATAGAATTGTTAGTAAATTTTTGTCAGTTTTTAGCTGTTAAAAACTGCATAGAATTATATGAGCTAAAAATAAAAGTGTATCATCATACAGCAGTGGTGCATGCATTTTTGGGGGGGATTGGCTTAGTATCTCAAAAGTTATGCTCCTTAATTGAATTTTTTTGCCATGAACGGTTTCTCAACAACTATTGTATGAAATGTATTGAAATTAAAAATTAATGTTTAGTGTTATATTGTGCTGGCACATTTGGAAGTTTGTTGGTTTCATTAAAAGAGTTATGGCCCCTTAATTGATTGAAATTGTGTTTTATGCCCCCGGATCAAATGATCAGGGGTAAATTGATTTGGCCACATCTCTTGTTTGTATTTAATATAATGCATAATTTACATTTGATTTTTTATATTCAGGTCTGTGTAATAAAATGAATCCTTTAGATAATTTTTTTTCATGTAACCATATAATTTAAAAATGAAATTGCCATTCTAGCTGTATGCCCCTCTAAAATGAGCAAATAAAAAGGATATGAAATAGTAATTACTGTAAATTTGATGTTTAGTTACTTTTGTCAGTGTTTTAAATTAGATGTGTCTTTGAGGGAGGTTACTTAATCAAATTTTGTACTTTCTTCATTGATGGCACAATACTTATGACATAGCTTGAAGGCACAGACACAAGGCGGAAAAGACAGGCTGTCATAGATCGGCTAAAATCAGCTGAAGTCTCTTCTTTGAGAGGCGAAGTGTGTGTTCTTGTTGCCTATGTTGGAACCCACGAACATCACGTAATGGGCGAGGTTTGTATTACTTGTAATGGGAATCAAGATCAATGTAAGATTATACTTTTAAAAACTTAACAATTATTGTGTACAACAGCAAGTCATAGAGATGAGACATGTCACATGCAAGATAATCTGGAAGATCTTAACCCAGATTTTCAAATTCTGAGCCCTTCCTTATCAATAAATGTGTTTATGCAATTTATGATATTTGGTATTTTAAAATCTTAAATATTTATGAAACTGCAGTCCTTAAATATCCATTTTCATTTGGCATTGAATTTTGTATAGTAGATCTCACAAGTTATTGTTAATATGTTGATTCTTTAGGGCATGATACATCATCAAGTAGACCTCAACCACATTTTATAAAATTATGGCCCTGTGTTAAAAATTATCTCGGCACTTGTGGCCAATCTTATTCCTGTACATGTAAATAATAAAAAAGTCCCCAAATCATCCCAGAAAGAAACTGGAGGTAGAAAGTTTTTATGTCAGATCATCAGATACCTGTTAGTGAAACTATAACATTTGCTTGTAAGTTTGCTTGTATTCATGTAAGTGACTCATGGCACACTTGGGCCTCTTGTTTGCTTTATCAGCACTTACATGGTAAAAGTTTTTAAATATTAATTACAGTCTGTGAAACAGGTATCAGGCCTTTCCCCATACATTTGCTAATGCACTGGTGTAAACATGCGTGATAAGGGTGATACTGTGGTATCTGTTTGAATTTGTTTAATTTTTAAGTTGCTACATCAAAACTTATTATACTGTAGACGGTTCATTTTTTGTACAAATAATTAATATATAAACAGCATTTGAAACGATATTCAACCTTTTAATTTCACATTGGTTGTCTGGTTGATTTTACATACATGTTGAAGAATGAAAGCAACACAAATTGGTGAGGACAGTTAATAAATGAAAGATTTAGGCACAGGGTTTCCTGGTTTTTAAGCACCTTGGAAAAGGCCTGAGATATTTTGAAATAAGAGTTGTAGAAAGAAACCTATAAAACATATGGAAAACCAGAAGGAGATAAATACTTTATGTATGAAACTTACAAAAATAAAAAAAGTTGAATTCTTGAAGGAGGCTGGCTATGGGCAGCGCCTGGACAAAGAGATTTTGCAAAAGATAAAGGAACTTGCAATGAAGGAGGGCATAACAAATGCCACTGAAATGAAAAGCCACATAGCATTGTTTGTGAAGAGCAAGTACAGTCACATTCCCAAGTCAAACAGAAGATTTCATCCAACTATGCAGGACCTTCGATTCCACATATCTTCTGCTTTGAAAAGCAATATGTAAGTGAATATAACTAACAAAACAGTAAATAAAATAAAAGAGATTGAGTAATTGAAAGATAGTCATTTACTTTATAAGATCATTTTCTCAGTTTTTGTTTTTAAGAAATCATTGGAAAGTGCACATGCTCTAAATAAAAATAGTGTACTTCGCAATATGTAATTGATTTTTTTACATGTGTTTACAAATGTCAAATTCCTTCACTGTACTCAATTATTTACAAGAAAAATGTGCAAAGTTCTATTAATTAAACATGACCAACTTTAAAAATGATTTAAATAAATTGCTCAATTAGGAATAGCATTAATACCCCTTTATTGATAAGGCTATCAACTTGTACACCAACCAAGAGGAGCTATTGTCACGACTCTCTAATTGTAATAAGCATATACTTTTTTGTTCATTTCTCAGAAATGGTCAAAGAGATTTGGATAAATATTTTTTAAATTTTTTACCGTTAGAAGGGAAAGGAATTTAACAAGGACAGGTACCTGGTTACCCTTCATTTAATTCAGACAAACTAATGTTACTGAAAGTTAACATTTTTATCGTTGTGTTACTTGTTGGTTCAGAAACCATCACATGTTTTTAGCCCAAATTGGTTTGCATGTTTTGGGAAGATCTGGAGAGAAATAGGCAGATGCTACACACTGCTTCTGTTTGGTTACACTTATTCTGCCCCAATGGGATGGTCAATGGAGAAATTATGAATATCTTGCAAATATTATATAATGTGGCTGAAAATTCAACAACAAATGAAACAGATGTGTCTAAAACATCTAATTGCATGCATCCAACTTTTGGATACCCTGGATATAGGCAATTATCTTAAAATGTCTGGTCCATATCTCAACCCTGTTTGCAGCAACCTGTATTTTTTGGAAGCTAGACCTTTCCACAACTTTTTATTGAAACATGGTTAACATATTTCACATGAGTACCAGGAATTTTATTGTTCAAAATAGAAAATTTGGTTGCTGGTTACTTTTTGTTTATAGGTATATTTATCAGATACCGCTGAAAGAGATTTGGTCCAATTTTTCCATGCATGTTTACAATATGAAGGGGATGTCATTTCACCAGGTCAAACCAATCAGAATTTATTATTGTTTTGTTTTATGACCTAATAGTTCAAGTAGATTTTATTGTTGAAAAAAAATATTTTCAAAGTCTTATTTTTTGAAGAAAAAAAAACAACATAAAAGATTCCTTTTTATACGCCCGTCTATGACGGGACGTATTATGGTATACCCCGCGTCTGTCCGTCCGTCCGTCCGTCTGTCCGTCTGTTAATGTCGTACGCTACGTCAAATATCCTTTGACAGATTTTCTTCAAATTTTAACACAATCTTAATATTGACAAACCCTGATCCCCTTTCGTTTTTTACGGAATTCTGAATTGTCGTTCCAGAGTTATGGGACTTTGTTCTTCAAAATTTCGTGATTTCATTGAATGTCCTACTGTAGCTCAAATATCCTTTGATGGATTTTTTTCAAATTTCAACACAATCTTAATATTGATAAACCCTGATCCCCTTTCGTTTTGACGGAATTCTGAATTGTCGTTCCAGAGTTATGGGACTTTGTTCGTCAAAATTTCGTGATTTCATTGAATGTCCTACTGTAGCTCAAATATCCTTCGATGGATTTTTTTCAAATTTCAACACAATCTTCATATTGATAAACCCTGATCCCCTTTCGTTTTTGACGGAATTCTGAATTGTCGTTCCAGAGTTATGGGACTTTGTTTGTCAAAATTTCGTGATTTCATTGAATGTCCTACTGTAGCTCAAATATCCTTCGATGGGTTTTTTTTCAAATTTCAACACAATCTTAATATTGATAAACCCTGATCCCCTTTCGTTTTTGACGGAATTCTGAATTGTCGTTTCAGAGTTATGGGACTTTGTTCGTCAAAATTTCGTGATTTCATTGAATGTCCTACCGTATTTATTTATTACCTTACTACTTCATTGGCGAACGACGGGCGTATCATGCGCTCATGGCGCAGCTCCTCAGTTTAGTTTTAGTATGTATGATAGCTGTTGTAAAAGCAAACACTAACAATGGCAGATAAGCTTGAATATAATTTTGCCAAATGTATGCCTCATTTTGAACAGAACTATGTTGGTTGAAACAGGAGAGACTAATTTCAAAGGGGCATGTTACTTTAATACAAATGGCTACCACTGGGACATCAAACACAAAGGAAGGTGGCGCGCTCGTCCTGCACCGCTCATGTTTTAAAAAAAATTCATGGTGTCAACTGACAACGCTCTTGTATATTATATCATCAAAATATCAAGTGTTGTTAACATTTCAAAGAAAACAAATGAAATATTTACTTTTTCATTAAATATTAAGTAATGTTAATCGCTGCAATGAATATTATCATGCTCAAGTTAATACTGTATAATTGCTGAGATAGAAAATGTCTTTTATTGATAAGAATATTTTATGAAATGTATTACTTTTATTAATAATATAATATGTCTTTCTATATCTGTTGGATCAGTAAATAAATCAATATGATAATGAGTATTAAATGCCTATGCATACCAAAACTCAATAGGGCATTGTACCAAATGTGACTATCTTACAAATTAATACAAGTATTAAGAAATAACTTAAATGCACTAAAATTGCCCACCATATTTCAATAAAAAATTTTCAATTGTTTATTTAATAATATATTGTATCAGATATGTAAGTTATTCCCAACACATTTTCATACATTTATTTAATTGTGAATTTAATAAATCATATTTTGCCAAAGGTTGAGAAAATTGTGCAGCCAGTGTGAAACTCAATATCTGACCAGTTGTCCTCAAATTTTGATATACTTTTTTTATTTTTCAATTTCATGTACCATTTTTTTAAATATACTTCCATGAACTCTTGCTTTTTTGCAGACACTGTTATGATGATCAGGGAAATTTGACTGCTTTAATTTCTGAATGGAAGAAGGAATCTCCTTCAGACAATTTCCATTTTCGTCCAAGGTAGGCTCACATTGAAAATATAAATCCATCATTGTTAAGTTGAACTGTGCACTGAAGGGTCCTGTAAGTATTGTGTGGTTGTTGGTTGTCTCAGTGGCATACTCGTATTATATTCCATCAGGAAGTTGCTTCAAATGACCATTTGTTCCAAGTAAGGGTTAGGCAATTTTCACAAAAATTCTTTTTAGCATCATTTCAAATATAATTTTCTGCCGCCAGAGCGTTGTTTTTTTTATGCCCCCCAAAGGAGGGCATATAGTGAGCGGACTGTCTGTCCGTCTGTCCTTCTGTCACACTTTGCATTTAGGTTTCAAAATGCTCATAACTTCTATGTCACTTCAGATAGCAAATTGATATTTCGCATGCATGTGTTTCTCATGGATCTGCATATTTTAGTGGGGAAAGGTCAAGGTCATCCTTCAGGTCAAATGTCAAATATATGGCTTGAAAGCAGCGTTGTGTTGCTGTCAAACACATCTATTGTTGATGTTTGTCAATAATAATTCATGGAATTTAATGAAACTTAAAATAAATGTGTATCATCTAATTGCTGTGGTGCATGTATGAATTATGCTGGGATGAACTTCGTATTTCAAGAGTTAGGCCACCTTAATTGTGCTCCCCCCCAAAAAATTGGGGGGAGCATATAGTCGCCGCTTCATCTGTCCGGCCGTCCTTCCGTGTGTGTCCGTCCGTTCATGCAAAATTTCTGTCCAGGCTATTTCTCAGCAACTTATGACTTGAATTCAATGAAACTATGGGAAGCTTAACTACCAAGAGGAGTTGTGCATATTATGGTCCGGTTATGGTCGGATGATTTTTCACCAAGTTATGGCCCTTTGTAATTTTCCCTTAACTGTACATATAGTGCAGTTCTTGTCCGGGCTATTTCTCAGCAACTAATGACTGGAATTCAATGAAACTTTATGGGAAGCTTTACTACTGAGAGGAGATGTGCATATTATCAGCCAGTTCTGGTCGGATGATTTTTCACAGAGTTATGGCCCTTTCAAATTTTCCATTGTACATATAGTGCAATTATTGTCCGAGCTTTTTCTCAGCAACTTATTACGGAAATTCAATGAAACTTTATGGGAAGCTTCACAACAGGAGATGTGCATATTATCAGCCGGTTATGGTCGGATGATTTTTCACAGGCCCTTTGAAAAATTTTATAAACTGTACAAATAGTGCAATTCTTGTACGGGCTATTTCTCCCCAACTACTGACTGGAATTCAATGCAGCTTTATGGGAAGCTTCACTACCAACAGGAGATGCGCATGTTATTTGTGGGTTCTGGTTAGATGATTTATTTAGAGAGTTATGGCCCTTTGGAATTTTTAAGTTGCTAAACCATCCATCGTATTATTTTGTCCAAAGTTATGCCCCTCAAGACGTTTCCTTTTCAGGGGTGTGTTTTTTCCTCCTTTAGCTGATTTCCTCCCTTTCAATGTAAAACTTATTTACAATTAGTTATAAACTTTGCTGGATCTATATACAAATGAAGAGTTTAACTAAATTCTGTAAGAGGGTTAGGGCAGTTTCCTCCCCTTAGATGGTTCTTAAATCACACACTTGCTTTTATCTGAAATATTGTTCAATATTGTGACAAAAAACCCTTGGGGAGCATCATCTGTCTCTGACGGTTTCTTGTTTAGTGAAATTAAGTATTTTTGTTCTGCCATGAACTGTGTATAACTATTGTATGAAAATCATGCATATAAAAATAAATATTTGCCTATTTTATTGTGCTGGTAAACTTGCCAGTTTTGTTGAGTTCAGCTCTAGATGTCTGGTCCTTTATTGGTTGAAATTGTTAACTTTGTGTGTCTGGTTCGATGTAGAGATTGTAATGAAATTCAAATTGAATGTGTTTTTGTGTTTCTGACATAAGCTTTGTCAAGATAATTTGGGTAGTTCAGATTGTTTTCATTAAGCGATTGACAATGACTGATTTTTTTTAATTCTTTGGGGGATACCAAAAATTAATTGAATTTTCTTGTTATACTAACTATTGCGAGACTTTTCATGAATCTTGCAATATCTGACTGAATGAAGTGTTCATTCCAAATTTCTGTTTCGAGTTTACTGAGAGCTCCATATTAATGGCCTCTAAATGGATTTAATTTTCCAAATCTGTCCAGCTGGTGCTCTTTCTTTGATATATCACTGTAGTGAGTGATATAATAGCCCCATTTAAACCCTCTCGTCGCATACTGTGGGCCAGCTAAGCTTACATAAACCTTTGGAGGAAAAAAGTTAAAGGGCTTAAGAGAAAGAAAATCAAAACATACTGTTATTTAATTATATAACTATAAATATGAAGTTATAAAACTGTCATTTCTCATTTGTCACAAATAATAGTGAATGTTTTGTTTTAGTGGAATTTCATCAGAGGGTGTTCCGCAAACATTGCTATTTGTGCATCAATCCGAATTCAACGAAAAATGTTAATGAAGTATGGGAGCACAGTGGTGATGGATAGCACATACAACACTTCCAAATACAATGTATGTGTCTTTTTTATTGGCTGTGTTGACTGGAACAGGATACCTCCCAGTAGGGACTTTCCTACTGGAGAAAGAGACAGCGCATGAGATAAAAAGTGCGTTGGAGGTCATCAAGGGCTGGTGTCCAAACTGGAAACCAAGATCCTTGTTTGCGATCTTGATCAGAGAGAAATCTCTGCCGTAGAGGAATGTTTCAAAGGTAATTCAACTTGTGCTGAACTTATAAGCATTAGTATCTTGATGTCAAATCCTTATAAGTTGTTTTGATTATTGTTCTGCAATAGTGATTTACAACTGGAGTGATCTTTTAATTACACAATAATATTAAACCTGTCCTAACAAAGTTTGGTATTGGATTGTAATATTAGGTTCAGTGGAATCCATTCGTCAGTCAGTTGGTCTGTTGTTAGACCCAACGTCATCAGAAAGATAACTTAAGTTCTCTTTGACACTAAGTTCTCAAGAAATTTTTGGTGTTGATTACTCAAATGCAACAGTCTTAAGGCCACATGAACAATTTCCAACAATCATTGTTCGATTCAAATATCATGCCTTTTCTTCAAATTTTGAAGAAATGGTTGTTAACCACACGATGAAGACCTCTATTGAATGTGGCATTGATACATTTAAGTACAATATCACAAAATCGTGTGAATATATTTTCTTTGACAGCTTTATTATCCCCCGCCAGAGGCGGAGGGATATTGTTTTGGGCGTTGTCTGTCCGTCCGGCTGTCCGTCCGGCACTTATGTATCCGGAGCCATATCTTGGAAGTGCTTTGGCGGATTTCATTGAAACTTTTATGAGTATATATATGCATAAGAGGATGATGCACGCCCAAATGGCATTGTATACCATCTGTAAAAACAGAGTTATGGCCCCTTTGTATCTTGAAAAAATGCTTTTTACTATATGCACTTTTGTGTCCGGAGCAATATCTTGGAAGTGCTTTTAGCGGATTTCATATAACTTGGTATGAGTATATATCCCCCGCCAGATGCGGAGGGATATTGTTTTGGCGCTGTCTGTCCGGCTGTCCGTCCGTCACTTTTGTGTCCGGAGCCATATCTTGGAAGTGCTTTGGCGTATTTCATTGAAACTTCGTATGAGTATATATATGCATAAGAGGATGATTCACGCCAAATGGCATTTTACACCATCTGTTAAAACCAGAGTTATGGCCCTTTGTTTCTTGAAAAAATCTGTCAGTTTGTTCATCCGTCCA